>NW_009259366.1:431825-435526 GCF_000687185.1 Egretta garzetta
GCAATTGGGCATGGGTGGAGATCAAGGATGATAATTTCAGCCATTCAGCAGATTATAGCATGGCTGTATGATTTGAAGAGCATCCAGATTTGTTGTGAGAGATGGAGAGGAAAGTTTTCTTCCCATTTTGTCTGTTCATCTCCTACTGCCAGATATTTTTCCCAGACTGACATGGAAACAACGCTTATAGGAGCATCAGTGATTCAGCAGTAGTTGCAAAAGCTCAGGGCAATGCCAGAAGAATCTGACACCCACTTTTTTTGGATGCTGGCCATGGTGTTTGGTGTCACAAAAATCTTTATTTTCCGAAGAGGCTGGACTACTAATGACAGGTCCCTGTGGGCCTGTCTTCTGCCAGCTTTGCTGTCTTAGCTGGTTTGTGTTGGTTTACCAGTGCTTGTAGTACAAATCTTGGGTGTAACAGGGAGTGCTGTTCTCTTAAGAAAGCAAAGTCATACCTTTTGCCATGTGCAAGTCATACCTTTTGCCAAATATCCCTGCCATAGCCTTTTTGCACCATAGTTGCATCAGCTGGCTTTAGAGCTGGTCCACATTTTAGGCTGGTGATCTTCTTTGGGGCTGGGAGGAAATGTACCAGGTACATCTCCCATCTCTCCAAGTAAGGACCTCGACATGCCTTGGTGATTATACTTTCCATAGTGGAATGACTGTACCTCTTCCCTGCTGTAGTGAATTTTTTTACAATCCCTAAAAATATGCAAATGGCCAGGGGTGCTCAGACAACACAGTATGTTGTCTCCATATGTAAGGCTCACGCTGGTTTTCTGATCCCTTCTCTTTCAGTTGTCTTGGGATCTAGTAAAAGTCTTCAGTTTGGCACAATAATTAGTTTAAAGGGAAAAATCCTCACCTTCATCCTCAGTGGGAAATTTGGGCTGTCCTGGTGCTGTAGATAATTTTTCTGTGGATTCTGTTGCCTGGAACTGGTCAAGAGTAAAAAACCAGCACTGTTCCTCTTAAATAATTTTCACATCACCTCTCCAAAGCACCACAAAGCTTCACAAACTTGCATGTTTAGCAGCAGAGAGTACAAGCCCGTTGATGTTAGCTGCCACTACACAGAGATGCCTGGAGAAAAGCATCATCACTTTTACTCCGTGAGGCTTTATTCAACGAATACCCTTTGTACTTCATTTACCTCCTCTATGAACAGCACAAATGTGGATGTGCCATGCAGGACAAGGTCGTGAGGGTTAAGCAGTTGGTGTCTGCAACATGCTTCATAAGAGTCACTAGCATTCCAGCTCATTTGGACAAGATAAATATAGACCTGAATTTACAATAGTTTTAACCTCTGCAGTGTGATTTTCAAGGAGATCTGTCTTCAGTTACAGATGTTTTGTGCTTCCAGCTCTGTTGTGAAGTGTCTACACTTTACTCTGGGTTAAAAAGTCATTTCATCCACTACCCAGGAAAACTGATGCCTTGCCTCCTTTGAGGACTTAGTGCTTGCGTTTGTATGTTTTTTATCTTTTTCTTGAAGATGTGATGGTGTATTATCATGCTTCTTTTTTCAGAATGGCTAAAATGTTGTTAGAGGTGAAGGAAATGTCTGTCCTTTTAATACTTTTGTCAGAAATGCATTGTTTCTTTTATCTTAGGGCAGAGGTAGTCAATAACTGAAGAGGAGTGAAGAAATAATGCAGACTTGGATTGGGTTCAGTGTTTGTGCTGTTGTTTCTTTTGGAAAGAGTACTGGAATTTGTCAGTAGAGCATCTCTGAATAGCAGAGATTTTTACTAGTTGCCAGGAAGAATATTTAATGATGCTTGTATGAAAATGATGATTTTTTTAAACAAATAGCTATAGTGTAAGAAGAATCTGTGAAAGCTCTCTCACATTTCTTTGCTATTTTTTTCTAACTCAGTCTGCATCAAGATTGCTATCAAAAATTTTTCACTTTATTGTAATCTTCATTCTGATAAATAGAGCACTTTGGGTAAAAAATTGATAAAAATTTTGTTTCCCAAAGCACAAAGACCTGTTTCTAGCTTTTAATTTTCCTGTCATGCACTGAGTGGCTTCTCATTTTCCCTTGAAGCACTCAGCCTCCTTTTGCAAGGGCAAATGTCAGTATCTCTTCAAAGCAGTGTGCTTTCTGGCCAGTGTGTGTCTCAACCCTATCTTCACTGAAATATACTTGGGCTACCTGGGCCTCTGCTCTTCCCTGTCACCAGCTGCACATTTGTACTGTGATGGGACATCAGAGTGCAAATGCCTGGGCCCCACTGGGCCCCATTCCACCACAGCTCCCTAAGGATCACATAAGGGCTGAGAGGGCTACCTTTTTAGTCTTCTTGGAGGTGCTTGCTGAGACAGGGACATGCTGAACGCGCCCATCTTCTTCCTTGAATGGCCCTGAACCTCACTGAGCATCGAGACCTGCTTCCCATGGCCACCCAAGCTGGAGGTGTAACCAAAGGGCTGAGTCAGCAGTGTGTGTGCTCTGAGACTGTTCATGGTTTTAAGGTTACAGACGCTGTTGTGTCTTGTGTTAGATAAAGGGTTCATAAGAATGAGATCATCTCTACCTACACCCTCTTGTTGATGGCTGGAAGCATTTTCTGTATTGCTTTCCTTAAATGTTGCCTGCATGCTCCAAAGAAACATTGCAGTCCTGGAAAGATGCATGGAAGCCATTGTATGTTGCTGTGTATGTAGACAACTGTGAAGTGTTTTCTCTCTTGGTTTTCTGTTTGTTTGTTTCTCTCCCTTTACATAACCTGGGATAATGTAGTGTCATGTAAAAAATGTCTGTGAAAAATATGTGAAGGGGTATATAAGGGCATCTGTTTTGTAAGCATATCCTATTAATGGCTATTCAGCATAAAATCAAAGACAAGAGGTAGGAAAAGTAGCCAACCACACCTAGATACACCAACCCTAACAAGCACAAGGCAACAGAGACAGTACTGAATTCCAGAAAGCAGGTCACTCACTAGCTGGTGGGCAGGAGCCACTGAAAACCTTGGAGAAGGTCAGCCAGGAGAGATAGGAAGGGAAGAAATGAGGTTAACATGGGTCTCAAGTGAAAGAGAAGACTTGCTGTGGGATGTTTCTGGGTGTTACAGGATTGTGTAAAACTTACTATGAGATTTTTCAAGGTGACCATGGTAATGCATGTTACTTATCATGGGATGTTCAAGGCAAGGGCCAAAGACAGGAAGGGGACAATTATGATGGATCCTGGAAGAACAGGTATGGGGAATGGGTGGGGTGCGGAAGGTAAAGGAAGCTGGTCACAGTGTAAAACAGGTTGTTGACCACTGTCCTTTTGTGGCTGGGTCCTGCACCTAGTCCCTGCAGCCTGTCCTGCCTTGGTACTCAACTGCCTCTTCCTATTTTTTCACTCTCTATTCAGTGTGTGTTTATAGAATCATAGAATCATAGAATCGCTTTGGTTGGAAAAGACCTTTAAGATCATCGAGTCCAACCGTTAACCTAACCCTGCCATCCCACCACTAAACCATATCCCTAAGCACCTCATCTATCCTTCTTTTAAATACCTCCAAGGATGGGGACTCGACCACTTCCTTGGGCAGCCCATTCCAGAGCCTGACAACCCTTTCAGTGAAGAAGTTTTTCCTAATATCTAACCTAAACCTGCCCTGGCGCAGCTTCAAACCATTCCCCCTCGTCCTATCATCTGTTACCAGAGAGAAGAGGCCGACCCCCACCTC
>NW_009259366.1:435616-437122 GCF_000687185.1 Egretta garzetta
CAGCACCGAGTACAGGGGCACGATGACTTCCCTTGTCCTGCTGGTCACACTATTCCTGATACAGGCCAGGATGCCATTGGCCTTCTTGGCCACCTGGGCACACTGCTGGCTCATATTCAGCCGGCTGTCAACCAGTACCCCCAGGTCCTTTTCCGCCAGGCAGCTTTCCAGCCACTCTTCCCCAAGCCTGTAGCGTTGCATGGGGTTGTTGTGACCAAAGTGCAGGACCCGGCACTTGGCCTTGTTGAACCTCATGCAGTTGGCCTCGGCCCATCGATCCAGCCTGTCCAGGTCTCTCTGCAGAGCCCTCCTCCCCTCAAGCAGATCAACACTACCACCCAGTTTGGTGTCGTCTGCAAATTTGCTGAGGGCACACTCAATCCGCTCATCCAGGTCATTGATAAAGATATTAAACAAGACTGGCCCTAGGACTGAGCCCTGGGGGACACCGCTTGTGACCGGCCGCCAACTGGACTTAGTTCCATTCACCACCACTCTCTGGGCTCGGCCACCCAGCCAGTTTTTAACCCAGCGAAGAGTATATCCATCTAGGCCGTAAGCCGCCAGCTTCTCCAGGAGAATGCTATGGGAAACTGTGTCGAAGGCTTTGACTTTGTGGGGGTCTAAGTGCCAGCAAACAGAGAAGAGACTGCAGGTCATAGGGGCACATCTGTCTGAAGTGTCAGCATCCGGGAGAGACCAGTGTGTGTGCTACCTTCCCTAAGGGACTTCAATTCTCTGTGTGTGTGCACCCATGCTGTGTGTGCGAGCAACCTGGTAGTGAAATCCAGGCTGGACTTGCCCATGAGCAGGGAGACCTGCACTGGAAGAGACCCATGTTGGAGATGATGACTGGGTGAGAAGCCCTTGGACTCTGGATGGTCTTAAGGTTTCATTCAGGGTTTGAAGGACCTGTGAATGTGAGGTTGGCTGTGAACCATGAGAGTGAGAGTATGGGTAGGCTGGCTAGTGAATGTCAGTCCTCCCCTCCTGCAGAGGCATGCCAGGCCTGGTACCGCTCCTGTCATGGCTCCCTGTGTGGCCACTCATGTGTGCACTGTGTATATGTGTGCCTAATGGGACTGCGTGCTCAGCCTTGCTACTGGATAGAGCTACAAATGGCAGAAGTAGGGAAAAAAAATGGGGAGGAGAAATCCCCAGGCACTTTCTGCTGGATTTGGCTGCCCTCAACAGTTGTTATTGTCACAAGTGCCACCCTGGACAGCCTTCTGCCTCCAGGGCTATCCTACACAGAACACTGTATGAGACAGGGGCAGAGCGTGCCCAAGTGGTCAGATGGCCTGTGGTCATATGGGCTGCCTACTGTGGAGCAGGTTAGCAAAAATGCTGCCACGGGGTTATTACTCCACACCTGGGAGACCAAAGCCTAAGTGGTTGTTTATCAACAGGCATACCAAGCAGATCCATCACCAAAGCAGGTATCTGGGGCATCTCTTTGTTGTAATCATCTTACAGGGGGCTATCTGTGGAATAATGAACATATAA
>NW_009259366.1:437157-437426 GCF_000687185.1 Egretta garzetta
AGGCAGCAGCACAGTGCTGATGTTGGTAAATGCTGAGTCATGTGAAAGTCGCAGAAAACCCAGAGCAAGTGTTCTAACAGCATCTTTTTTCACCTATTTAGTTAAGCTATCACAAGCATGTTGCTCAAGTAATGAATATTTCAGCAGAGAAAATATACACGCTAAAGTACTCTTAAAATGCCTATAGAGTGCCAGGTAACGCATGTTGACCTTACCTTTCTCTTTCAGGGCACAGCAGAAACACAAACGGTATCGGTCCTGCTGTAAAT
>NW_009259366.1:438042-464240 GCF_000687185.1 Egretta garzetta
CTGCTGAAAATGAAGTAACATATCCCTTGGATGCATCCTTTTGCAACTTACGTGCTTACAGTGATTAGCTATACAAGGTTCATATGAGACCACAATCTGTTCTTAAATAGACATACAGAACAGCGTGAATCAGCATGGGATAAATGTGTGTAATTTGAGGCAAGATGTTAGCCTCATGAACTAATGTAATGCCAAAGCCAGATCCTGGCACTAACAGCCTTTGGTTCTCAGTACACAAACATCCTGTCATACCTCATGTAACTGAAATCTGCCGATTCCTTCATTGACCTGGAGAGACCTGGCAACAAGGTCGGTGTCTTTACATCTTCTACCTGCCTGTCCTGGTGGAGATGAAGATGAATCTGTGGGTCCATTTGTAGGTGCTCTTATGAAAGCCCATAGCTTAATGGTTTGAGGGGGTGGTGTTTTTCTGGAGTCAATACCATAGCCAATGAGGTTTTTGGGTAACAAATTGAGGATGATGGCACATCATTGATACACTGAGGGGCAGGGTTGCCATTCAGAGAACTTTGTAATCTGGAGAAATGAGCTGACAGGACCTCAAGAAGTTCAGCAAATTGGAATGTGAAGTCCTGCCCATGGAATGGAATAACCACAAGAAACAACAGAGGCTAGGGGCCAACTGGATAGGGAGCACTGTTAGAAAAAGGAATCCAATGGTGGACAGCAAGGTGAACATGAGTCAGCAGTGTGCCCTTGTAACAATTAGGGATAACCACATATTGGGCTGCATTATGGAAAGTGTAGTCAGCAAATGGAGGAAAGTAATTATTCCCTTCTGCTCAGCATTTTTGAGGTCTCATCTGGAATATTGTGCAAAATTTTGGGCTCTTCAGTGCAAGTGAAATACTGAGAAACTGAAGTGAGTCCAGCAGAAGCCAAGGATTAGGTTGGGCAGGTTGGCACAGAACATGGAAGATGGGTTTGTTTAGCCCAGAAGAGAAAATGCTAAGAAGGGGTCTAATTGTGGGGGTGATGGTCAACAGCTGGCTGAATATGAGCCAGCAGTGTGCCCAGGTGGCCAAGAAGGTCACTGGCATCCTGGCTTGTATCAGGAATAGTGTGGCCAGCAGGACCAGGGAAGTGATCATGCCCCTGTACTCGGCACTGGTGAGGCCACACCTCGAATACTGTGTTCACTTTTGGGCCCCTCACTACAAGAAGGATGTTGAGGTGCTGGAGCATGTCCAGAGAAGGGCAACGAAACTGGTGAAGGGTCTAGAGCATAAGTCTTATGAGGAGCTGCTGAGGGAACTGGGGTTGTTTAGCCTGGAAAAGAGGAGCTGAGGGGAGACCTTATCGATCTCTACAGCTGCCTGACATGAGGTTGTAATGAGGAGGGGGTCCGTCTCTTCTCCCATGTAGCAAGAGATAGGATGAGCGGAAATGGCCTTAGATTGCGCCAGGGGAGGTTTAGACTGGACATTAGGAAAAATTTCTTTATTGAAAGGTAAAGAACAGGCTGCCCAGGGAAGCGGTTGAGTCCCCATCCCTGGAGGTATTTAAAAGATGCATAGATGTCACATGTAGGGACATGGTTTAGTGGTGGACTCAGCAGTGTTAGGTTAATGGTTGTTCTCAATGATCTTAAGGGTCTTTTCCAACCTAAATGATTCCGTGATCTGATGATTCCATGATGTGATGATTCTGTGATTCTAATTCCTGCCTTAAACTGCCCATTGGAAGGTTACAAAGAAGAAAGAGACAGACTATTCTCAGAGGCGCAGGCAGAAGGGGCAAGAAGCAATGGGAACAAGTTGCAGCAAGGGAAATTTCTGATCAAACAGTTAAAAAAATTTCTTCACCCTAAAGCAGTATTGCTCTGGGACAGGGACCAGAGGCATGAGGACAGTCCAACTTCGATTTCCAAAACTTATCTGGACAAGGTGCTGAGCAGTGGGATCTGACACTAAATGGCTCCCCTTTTGCCTTGGTGTTGCACTGAAGACCTCCAGACGTCTTTTCCAACATGAATTATTCTGTGATTCTCTAAGGATTTGGCATGTAATGTTTCTTAATTTCTGACATGCTCCTACCATCATTGTACTTCAGGTGTATGGCTTCTCCTGAGTGCTCAGGTGTAGGGGTGGTTAGGGTTCTTCTACAGAGCCTATGTGTCCTCTGATGGCGCTCCTGCTAGGTGCATAAGAAGGTGCCAGAAGAGATGTTTGTACAGCATCCGCAGGCTTGTGGAGTGGCAAGGACTGGTCGCAGTTAGAAAAATGCTGTCTGTAGGTCATCCCTCCAAAATGAAGAAAAACAAATCTTAAGAGGCTATCTACCTCCTGAAACAGCCCCCAGACACATGATGGTTTGACATGATTTTTTACTGGGGATCCAATTATGCCTGAAATGTACTCTCATAAAATATTTTTGCTGTTTAAAATAGAATTTTAAAAAATTGTCATTGATCCATTTCTGAAGGTAAGTCTACATGGTATTCTGGAAGCAGACACATGGTCACTCATTCTGTGCTCTGAGCCAAACCCAGTGTAAAAGCCGTATTACTGTGGCTAGATAAACATCTACCTAGGGCAGAGTCACCACATAGGCGCAGGACATAAACTTAGCCCCAGCACCACCACAATGCGGTTTCAGGCTTCCAGTCAGCAAGAAAGCTCTGAATCGATATCTTTCTGCAAAACCCGGTGAAGGTAGAACTCACTTCTTACTCCTTTAGCAGGCACTACAATAACTGGCTGGCAATATCTGCATATACACTTGTCCCTTTATGCAGAAATTTAGTCTCTAAAATTAAGGGAATGTGAACCAATTTCTAAATCAAATATTTCTTTGAGGTTTTTGTTGCCCTCATTATTTATAGATGTTTACTGGAAGTGGTAAGTTGCTACCAGAAAATGTGTCAGGCCTTCTCAGAGAGGAAAAGGTGGAGAAAGAAAACTGGGCGAGCAATTTTTAGCAACACTTTTTTTGTTTGATTGTTTATAAAAGATGCAATTATTTTATTTAGGTTTTATTGCTTATGGTTTCTTGTCATGCTTCTGAGATGCTTTTTGAGTTATAAATTGCTCATTGCACGTATTTGATATTAAAGATTAGACTTGATGTGTACTGGTTAATTTGGAGTGGTCACATGTGGGACACCACATGTTCCTGTTCCTTTTTATTCTCTAAATTGGAAATGTAGAACAAACACTTGCCATTCACACTGAACTCTCAGTGTATGTTCTTCAATTTTCACATAGATCTGGCTGACTCCTTTTATGTTCCTGCCAATAAATTGTTTGTTTAGAATATGCAGAGAAAGCAAGTATGCACAATACAAGTTAATTTGTACTGAAGTTATTTACTTGCTCTGTGTTGGAAATACTCATGTCCTGATAAGTGGAGATGGAGTTTTGATGTTAAACATTATATGCTGTGCTAACACATGTTATGCAAACTTTGGTTGATTCAGCACAAGGTCTTTCAGGCTGCTGAGAATCATTGGAAAAATATATGAAAAGAGAATGAGCGTTATGCTGAAATTGTTAAAAGAGGCAATATATTCTGAACAACTTAGGTTTTAGAATGAGCTTGCAGGAAACCTTTTTCCCACACTATGCTGTAACACCACTATACTTTGATTTAATAAGACTTGGGGTCAATTGATGACTTTAATATTAAGGAAAGGGAGCTTTAGTTAAGAGTGATTTCAGTTGCTAAGACAACCATCTCAGGACACTGCAGTATGGCAGAAAAAATGGACTGTTGTTAAATGATGCAATGAAATTAATGATCTAGAAGAAACATAGTGCCAGATCCTCAGCTGACACAGACTGAAGCCATTTTCCCTGGAGAGCTATTCTGATTTGCACAGGATGAAGATTTAGTATGGATTTCCTGAAAGGAAAAGGTGCCGATTTTTGAAGTGCACTGTCCCCTCTCAATCCAGATTGAGATCCACAGGGTTTGCTGCTGCAGGGCAAGTCAGAACTCATGACCTGGGAATCAGATCTGTTCTTTCACCAGCCCACAGGATAGCCTGGGGGAGACTGCTGATCTCCATGCTGCAGTTCCCCAGCTGGCAAATGGCAGCAGCTAACTTGGCTTTCCTCTCTTCATCTCCCTCCCCAAGGCTGGAGCTCAGCTGCCACATGGTGCAATGTAACAGCAGGATTTATTATCCCATCTGTAGAGTTACAGAAGTTCCAGTGTTACTACTGGTGTGGTTCTGCTTCTCCAGCACCATTAGAAATAAATCTTATGCAGATGATCATAGCCCAGACAATGAAACCACTTAAATGGATGAGGAATTGCCTCCAGGTGTGATCCAGGTTCACATATTGAAGTCAATAGGAAAGTCCCCTCCTGACACTTTATAAGTTGGATGTCCCCAGTCTCGTCCAGCCTTTTCAAGGTATTCTCTGCCTTCTGCAACACTTCCCATAGGACCAATAGCACTGCTTATTACTGTTATTACTAACAGACATTTTCTATTCCAGAAACCAATTTCTTAGTGATCTGATCTCTGCTAAAAAGTCTAAGTGTTTGAAGTTTTCCATCATGGGTGTTAGTCTTAGATGGTTTATTTTTAAAAAGTCACTTAAGCTGCTGTACCTGCAAATGATACTTAGAAGGAAAAGACCCTCCAAACACCTCAAAATCCAATAGATCCAGGTAATATTTCATTTGCTGCATGAAATATCCCTGTCTTCTGATTTCAGTCTAAATTTGGCAGGGTGATGTATGCGTCTCACCACTTATGTGAAATGTCACTGTTTGGTGGTGTTTTAAGCTGCTGGGAGAGTAGGCCATGATGTGGTAGTAAGGTTGGTCAGTATATTCCTCTGTGACAGCCTGTTTTAGTTTATTTGTAACTTTTTTTTCCTCGTGGGAGAACAATGAGGCCTAGTTGTGAGATTTTTCCATGCTTCTTTTCCTTTCTCAAACTGGCTGTTTTGAAATGTTGTTTGGTTTTGGAACAAATGTTTGAACTTTCTCTGAGATAATATGTGGTAGGAAAGGAAGCTGGAAGCATGTTACCTTTAAACGGAAATTCTTTAACTTTCTCAATTTTTTATTGTGTTTGCTTCCCTAACTTAGATAAGGAACTTGGGTTTCAAAAACAGATTCACATTTTGGTAAAAACCCCTACTGTTATGTCAATGTCTTTGTTTCTTTCTCATATGCATCAAGTTATTCTTAATGAACTGGAAAAGCGGTCTGAATCAGAAAGATGAAATTCAGTAATAAAAGAGAAATCAAATGCACAAGTACAACAGAAGAATAAGAGGTCACACAAAAGCATTGCAGAAAAGGATGAGGAGATATCAGGGCCTCAGATTGAGTTCATTAGAAGATATTGTTGTGAAAAAGAGAAATTTTGTTCTTGAATTTATTACTAGGACCATAGTATGTGAGATAAAAGAGACAGTTCTTCTGAGTTTAAGGTTGGTAAGGCTGTATTACAGTAACTTTTGAAGTTGTATACCAGGCTTTAAGAAGATACAGACAAATTGGAGAGAGCCAAGAGGAGAATGATAAAAGACTTTGAAAACATGAGCTCTCAAGAAAGGCTGAAGTACTTGGGTCTGATCTTGAAAAAGGAGAGGTTGAACAGGACTTGCTAAATCTTCAGAAGTATAAAAAGATCGTTTTGAAGAGGATGATCATTAGTTGTCCTTTGTACCCAAACAGAGGTTTGGACAAAAAAGTAGTTGGTTTAATTTGTAGGAAGAGAAATACAAGTTAGGTGTTGAAAACCTTTACATATCTTTGCCATCATTACAGACAGTAATTGAAGCAGTTGTTAAACAGGTGTCCTGAGGAGGTGGTGGACCCTCACTCCGTGGATGCTCTGTACGAGTGAACTGGAGGAATATTTGTCAGGGATAGTTTAGATGTTGCTTGTTCTGCCATGGGGCTTGGTCTTCTTGCGGCTGTGTTACTGTGTGTATTACTCAAACACTCCAGACCCTTCCCAAGGTAGTTCTGTAATAGTGGGACTGCCCCTCGACCTCTTCCGAAGATGAATGTCATGGATTTAGGCAAATCAGAATTCCTAGCAGCAAGTATAGTTTCCAGTTCAAATCTGTTTTCCCATTTGATGTTAACCCATAACAGAAGAACACAAGAAGTCATGTTAGGTGTAGAAAGCAGCTGGGAAGAAGACAGTCATTTGTGGATTAGGAAAAAGAGTGAAAAAAAGAAGAAATTCCAGCCTGGCTGAGCTTGTACTTCAGAAAAAAATTTCTAACACCTTCTGGATTGTCAGAACTGACACACAGCTTGACCACACAATTTGGCTGGATCTATAGACAGCAAAGTGTGGGTACAGCTGAGACCTGAAGAGCAGAAACGCAGCAGTTATGAATGATAACAGTGACTTGTCCTTGTTCCCTTAAGTAAGGTTATTTTTCTTGTGCTAAGAGCTTGACTTGTTCAAATTAGCCCTGCTTGCAACACAAGGCATTGATTTAATTTAATTTAATTTAATACTTTAAACACCTTATCTGATGAAGTTAGTTGAAATACTAGTTTGTGTTTCTGATGTATGATTTGTTTTCTTTTACTATCATATTTATTTTTCCTATGACATCTTTTTTTCTGGAGTGTTTTTTCTTCTTCTTCCTTTATAGACTTAAAATCCAGCCTTTCTTCTCAGTCTCTCCTACTAAATTCCTTCTTTATTTCTAATGTCAGCTACTGTAGGATCCACCTACCCAAGCCCACCCAATTGTTAGTCATCTCCCCACCCCACCATCTGCAGACCATGCCATTCATGGCATCAAATCCCTGCTCATCCTATTTCAGTTACTTGTATCTTCCTTTCAAGGCATGGTTTGCTTGGATGCTGTGTTTCTGCTTCCTCCTTCCTGCATGTTTCTTCTATTTAACCCCGTTTCAGGCTTCAAAGGTGCAAAGAAAAAGATTTGTTTTTTAATGAGAGAGATGGGCAAGCACCATGGTGTGCTACAACTTTCATCCTTCATTTCTGAGATCCAGGTGTGCATGTATGGTGATGGCTGCACAATCCGCCTGTTAATAGTTTTTGAAATGTATTAATCGCTGGCTGCTGTCCGCATATGAAAGCTAATGACCTTTCCAGGACATTATCTCAATGACATATCCCAGATTATGTTTGCATCTTGAGAGAGGAATTTCACCAGTGAACTCAGAGGCTCAACAGTTTCCAGATGCTGAGATTCTGGGACATGTTGGACCCTGTACTTTACAAATGTAAGTGGAAATTGAGCTCGTTGGGAAATGCAGTGCTGGCTACAAGTGCTAGCAGGGTGAAAACTGACCCTGGCATGTGTGCTGTTTCAAGGGCAGTCATGACAGGAACAGGATAAAGGAAAGCATGGCAGTGACCTCCTAAAAAGCTGAAGCAGGTGCATAGTCCAGGCTGGGCTGTAGCATTTTCAAGTACTGGGAAGACTGTGCCATTTTAGAAAGGGAAAGGGGCAATGAGGGCAGAGCTGCTCACTCATGTAACACAGCAGGAAGAGTGCCATCAAGTGGCAGCTGTTTGCTGCACAGCTGCATGCCTGTGGCATTAGGCAGAGGTGTAGTGGTGCAGCCAGCAGGAGAGTCAGGTGGACCAACACTTATCCTCCACCTTACCACTCCAACAGTGGGAGAGAGGCTAGCAGTGGATTTTGTCCATTGGATATGGCGAGTTTTGCTGGAGAGCAGAGGGCCAAACAACCTCTTCCATCTCACTCTCTTATTCTGCTTGGCAGCCTGTCCCAAGCCACGTGTCCCACCCATGCATGCTTGTTGAGCACCAGGAGCTCTCCCAGGATGTCTTCCCTGACTTGCTGGGAGCAGAGCCATGCAGGGGCATTCCAGGGAGGGCTGTTCGCCAGGACCAGCTGCTTACAGGGCAGTTGCTTATGGTCATGCAAGGGTGAGACCCTGGGATTCAGAAGTAAGAGTAATTTAGCAACATGTGAGTTTTGGAAGGACGTGTAGAGATTCTTTTCTTCTGCTGGCTGTGGGAGGGAGGGTGAGCAAGAGGGAGCTTATTTTAAACCCGAACTAAGTGATTTTTAGCAACTGCTTTGAGGAAAGAAAAGACACATTCTGTAGTCTTCCTGAGTAATTTAAAGTGACAGAATCTGGTGAGAGACAGCAGCATTTTATTAGGCATAAAACCCTGAAAAATATCTCACAGTTGTAACCCTGAGACAGAAATAGAGGCACAAAAATTCTGTAGTGTTTTGAGTGGCTTGGTAATATCAGCACATTCAGTCCTGCCTTTTCAGAAATATGTCAGCCATCAGTAAAAGAAGGAGTGTGGCAGGTGAGAAGTCTCATTCGATCAAGGATGGAGAGGTTTTTTCTGAAATTTCTCCTACAGGAAAATCCCCTTTACCTCTCAACCTGGGAGAAAATAGAGAAGGAATGGAAGTTTCCTGACCATTCCTGTTGTTATACCCAAATCAGGAGTCATTTTCCAAACAATTTGTATATTTACTGAAAACAACATCTGAAGCAGGTGCTGCCCATGTGGAAACAACATGCTCTTTTACAAAAGGGGACCATGAAACATAGCGCTTTACAACCTTAGAAGCACTCCAACACAGTAAAGAAACAAGTACTAGGTAATAAGTAATGATAGGGTATGCAAAAAGGAGGGCATGAGAGACTTTTCAACGTGGAGAGGTTGAAGAGGTATTCAGTCCAAACAACATGCAATGCAGCTGTCTCTGCCACAGCATGAGGAACACTGAAAGGCACTTGTGCTGTTGCTTCCCATAAGTGCAATCACCTTTCCATTATGCTGCAGGGAGAGAAGACTGTGTAGGTCAGTGTTCTGTGGCTGCCATTGGAGGTGGAGTTTAAAGCGCCTTGCAGCCGTGTCTCTGGTTGGTAACTGGCAATAACACAGCCAGGCAGGCCGTCAAGCATGAAGTATGAGCTGTTGTTGATGGTCATGGCACCAGTTTCTCTGTGCACACAAGGAATTTGTCAAGGACATGTACTAGGATCTCAGAGGTAACAGCTTGCAATAAGCACCATGAGGACCTTAAAATGTGTTCTTGTTATGCAAACTTGAATACCACTGTCCAGCCTCTCCTCCACCCATGGGTCCAACACCCAGCCTCTCTGCTTATGCACCCCTGCTGAGTTTTCATCCCATGGTGTTTCTAAATTATGGGAAGCATGTCACCCTTCCTGACTTGGTAGAGGTATACCTGAGTGAATGGGTTTTTTGGCACACTCTTGGGCTAAAAGTAGGCATAACGTGTAGCCAGACCAAGAGTTTCCACACACTCAAGTGTGTGCTCAATTTTGAAAGTGCACTTTTTTGTAGAATCTGCAAGAAAGCAGTGATTACATGACAGGTATTTGGTGTCAGCTTAATGGGGACTACATATTGCATCTGTGTGTCTTCCATCTGTCTTTTATCTCCTTCATCCTACCTTTGCTTACCAGACCAGTGCATAATTAAGATGCCTGTGTCTCCATGGAAATGTTTATTAAGCTAAGGTTTTCTTCTGTAAAATGCGCTTTTCCTCTTGGGACAATTCTCTGTATTTTCAGGCCCCGCTGGAAGCACTTTGAACTTTGCCTACCCTGTGCAAATGAAGAGGCATCAACATTATCTCAGGTCCAGGGCTGTTATTCAGGTGTGTTAGTACAGCAACCTATTTGAGGCTAACTAGTCCAGCCAAAAAGTAGGGTGGATTAATCAACATAAAGCACCAAACTAATGTGTCCCACATACTTCTGTTGTCTCAGGCTTCTCCATATGCTGCTGCAGCATGCTGCATCAGCTCACCCTTGACTGAGTTTGGTGAGAAATGGGTCAGATCAGTACTGCCCATCTGAAAAATTTCATTGCAACCTGTGCAGTTTTGGGGTGTGTTTTCGAAGCTTCCTCTTGAAGGATGGGATTGGAGGCTGCTGCCTCACAAGTCTGCCCTCATTCAAAGTCTGTCTCCTTTTGTAGCTGCCTATAAGACAGAACCAAGCCAAATGGCTGTTCCTCTCCACTCGTATCCCAAAGTGAAGGATCCATTTTCAGCTGTGTTGAAGGGATGCCCACAGGCAAAAAGGCAGCTGCTGCAAGCCTGGGGAGGGTGAGGTGCCATGGAGAGCTTGGCATGGAAAAGCGAGAGGGCACAAATAATACTGGAGGGGAGAGGCATGACAGAAAGAGAAGAGTTGAATTTGGAAGAAGAGCTGAGTGCAGCAGAGAGGTTATTGGGTCCCTGCCAGAAAGGAAGGACAGAAAAGTGGCATTGCCATCCTTGTTAGCTAACTGAGACCCAGAGGGGATTTGGTGAGAGCTATAAGAGCTGTTATAGTGATGTCAGGAACCTATTCAGTGGCCAAATTTTCAAGAAAGGGGCAGAACTCTGTGGGAAAGCATTCACAGGGACACAGCAGCAAGGCATGCCTTCTCAGGAGCTGGGCCTCCCGCTGTGGCGGGGACCCAGGTGAGGCGGGAAGCCTGAAGGATGTAGGAGGGATGCTGGCTCTCACAGCAATGGGAGGGTAAAGGAAAGGAAACAAAATGTCTTTTGTTCTGTTCAGGAAATCATAATTTGAAGATTGAAGCAATCATTTTGAAGTTCAAATAAATAGAAATTATGTGCTTTGAAAGTATAGGAATAGAAGATTAAAAATATCCACAAACTGTAATTATAACTCTTGCCCTCTGCTCAGATTAATGTGTTTCCAACAGGTAGAAAAGTGGCAGCTGTTGTAAAAATATTGTTCCAGCCTTACATGTAAAGACCTGTGCAGGTCACAGGTCTTAGCAGAAAAAATGAGTTGGTAACTTGATACATAAGGACAGATATTTCTATGGTAGTTATGGCTGTTGATTTTCTTTTGATTCTCTTCATACTGGAGGGAAATTTGAAGAAACGGGGAGGAAATGGGAACTGTAAAAAGGAAAGGATGCTTGTTCCTGTGGCTTGGGAAGGTAAGTGGAAGGGAAGCAAATTCTATAACCAGGCAGCCAGGCCAAGTCGCTGCTACTTGCATATCGCTTATGGCTGACTTTGCAACTGAAAGTATTACACAAGTTTTGGCAGAGGCATAAGGAGGCATAGCCATCTTAGAAGCCAGGCTGAGGACTGTGAGTTGTGTTTCCTTCTGCTTTCAATACCACAAGGAGGATAACGGTTTCATGACATCTTTTCTCATGGTGGAGTGGGATCTGGGTATTTGGCAATATTGAGGATGCCACAAAGATTACCTTGGTGAGGGCATCTGGATCCTTGCAGAGGTCAGGCATGCATGCCCTTCCCCTGTGCTAGGGAGGCAGGCATCACGTTGTGTCTGGACCACAGGACCTCCCACGATCCTGCAGCAGAGCCTGTGTTTCCTCTCACCTTTTGGAGAGGATTAGCAGTTCCCCACCAGTGGCAGTGCACAGCTGCCGAAAGGAACAGGCATGCTGATTCCTACTATGTGATTCTGAGTAAAATTACCCTACACGCTCCACGAAAAGCATATGGGGTAGCACTCATCTAGGTACTTGTGCAGTCCAGCCACCTCCTCACAACATCGAAGCTCTTCAGTGATGGACAGCCACATTAGAAAAGTGAGATTTGAACACAGCTCTGCAGGCAGTGCAGAATGTGGGTCATGTGAATCTTCCACCTGAGCATCTTCCATTGTCTCTGTTCAGGCACAGTAAAGGAGAAAGTGAAACTCTGACATTGCCAGTGTTATGCAGATTGTGTTTTCATAGATTTTTCTTTTGAGAGTGGAGTGACTTGCCAAACCTCTGATGTGACATGTGATTTGGAGATAAATTTCCATATGCTATTTAAATCCTGTTACTATCACAGTTCACTTGTCATTTGTACAAAGAATACACTTACCTTAAGTGGAAATATCAACACGTAGAGTTACTACCCTGTAGAGACTGTCATCCTGCACATCTCTTTTTTCCCAACCCGCTTTAACTTTGTTGCAGTGTTAGATGTAATGCTGGGATGTAGCAGCTAACCTGAAGTCTACTAACAGGGATTTATGTAGTTCTCAGTATTTATGATACATTTATGCTACAAAAGCAACTATAAACTCCTGCTTTGGCTGGGCAATTGCTCAGCGCCTTTGTGTCTGGGTAGCCACATTTTCATTCTTCTTAGCTCTTTCATTCCATCTTTCCCAGCTGTTCCATAAATGTGTTTATTATATCTTGACCTACTTTGATCTTGGTTTTACATTAACATTGATTTGGATATTACAGGAGCCCTATTTCTGAAGCTGGTTCTCACAGCAGAACATTTTTAACAGCCATAATGCTGAGTTACAAAATAAACCTTTTCTTGGGTGAGGTTCTTCTTTGTAACTCTGGGTGTCTCCCAGGGAAGGAGGGAGAGTTGTTTGATCTTAAACAGAAGAGACAGTCACAAAAGGATTGACAGGAACAACCTGAAAGGCCTGTGACATGTCTGTTAGGTCATTGTTTTTATGACCATGACACTGTTGGTGCTTCCTGGACTTATGCCCATTCATCTATTGGACTTTGAATTTTTCTGTTTTCCTTTTATGACAGTTGGAGTGAGACAGGTGTGCCTTTTGGTCTACTAAAAGGAAGGAAAAATCAATACTTCAGCATTTAATTATGACTGTAAACGTAAAACGACTTTTGCCACCTTTACCCTGGCTTTCCATTCTGGAGGTACAAAATAGATTTTTAACCAGAAGATAAAATACAGCTTTCCCCTGAAAGGTCATATTTCTGACATGCAATTCTATTGTTGCACTTGCTTTTATTTCCTCCCTTAACAAATGTTTAGCACAGGTATTTTCTCATTTCTGTCCCATAACTCCTAATCAGAATGTGAGCTCTCTAAGGAAGGTTCCACTTTATGCATAGAGCACTGTGCTGGGATAGGGGGCAAGAAGGGGGTGGGAATAATTGCCACTATTTAACTCTTGGGCTTCTAGGCATTACTGCAGTACAATAAAAAAATGACAGCTTCCAGAGTTTCACCACCACTGGGAACACTAGATATCTGGCCTGCCTCAAGTGCCTAAATCCCACTGAAAAGGGGCTAGGTCTGATTTTCTGGCAGTCACGGAACAATTACGAAGCAGTATGAATGTCAGGACCTTTCATTTT
Organism: Egretta garzetta; assembly: GCF_000687185.1. Lineage (NCBI taxonomy): Eukaryota > Metazoa > Chordata > Aves > Pelecaniformes > Ardeidae > Egretta > Egretta garzetta. The sequence goes on from NW_009259366.1 coordinate 451,106, forward strand.
GCTAGTCTGAGACTCCAAAGGCATTTTGAGTTCCTCATGTAAATGCCTCAGTTATTTCTTGCCATGTATTTATAGTCAGGTAATTATTAGCAGTGAGTTTTATTTATCTAGATTGTGTGAACAGAAAGGAGCCTTGTTCACATGATTGTTGCGGGGAGATGAAACAGCCACCTGAATACCCTCATGTGCCCCTTTTGAGCACAAAATGCACCACTACTTGATGGGATCTCTCTGTCTGTGTTACAGGGAGGAAGTAGGAGGTAAGGATGTCTTCAGAAGGCCAGCTGAGGTGAAACAATAACCAACAATCCTGAACGGTGGTTGTTGACAAAAAAATGTTAGTCATGTGGATTTTTCTTTCAAAAATGTAGGCCAAAGATGGTAGTGACCCTAGGGACGAAAGAAGAGGGAGTGGGTGAAAGCAAATACAGAAGGTCACTGTGAAGGTCCTCAGAGGAAAACGGAGAAATATATTAAGACTTCAGGTAACATGCAGAGATTGTGAAAATTGTCAGCTTGTTTTCACAGGATGTCTCTCTGTTGCATTACAGCGATGGTCTTGCTTTAGAGGTCATGTCATGGAGAGGGACGCAGTTGCATGGGAGTAATATTGTGGCACTGCTGCATCTCTGTAGGAGACAAAAAGTAAAGGGCAAAAAAGCTGTTTTGCTCTGAGGAGAAACCTTAGGAGGCTGAGGAGATTGGGAAAGTGGCATGTGTTCCTTCACATTACCATGTGGGAGTCTCCTCCCTTTGCCAAGACATCTACCACCATGGGGCTGCCTCACCAGGCATGCAACTGACTGTCAGTCAGTCCCCTGAGGTGCATTGCTTTCCTCCACCCTGGTAACCTGGGAGTCTGGGATGGCTTGTTTTTGGAGGTAACAAGCCTATCTGTGCAAGCTGGGGTGGATCTTTGTCCCACCTTCCCTTGCAGAATGCAAACCCACCCTTTGCATCCCAGATGTTTCTCAGGAGTCTGGTGCTGGGCTGCCTGAGCTCTTGGGAGCTTCATCCCATGATTTCTGACCCTGACCTTTATCATGTCAAGGATCTGCGACATCATCATTTATGCCCTCTTTTTTTCATAACAATAAGGACCACAAAAGGAAAACTAAGACAGAGGGAAGCTTCCAGTAAGTCATTACTTTGCAATCATTACCCTTTTTTTCACCCGTGCAATGATTGTTTCCATGGAGACCAGAGCAAACCAGTGGCTACGAGCATGCTTTCTGCTGGTGCCTGTTTCCACAGAAACATGTACTCTGGATTGCCAGAAATTAAGTTACTGTTGCCCAGCCAAACTCACCAAGTGGTGCAGTTCAGGAATAACAAGTTTCATTCCAATTTTGTGCTCAGATGGTCAGTTGCAGAGAGTCTGGGAGTGGCAGAGCAGCTCACAATGATCCTTTCACAGATGCAGTGTGCTAATCCCAGGACATGCCAAGGAGCTTTGCTGGCTGTAGGGTGGGATTTCTAAACTGGAGACACCACGCATGGCAACGAGAAAACAGCAGTGGTGTAATATGGTTAGTAATTAATGCTGCAAGGAATGAATGCTGATTGCTGTGCAATTAGAGACTGCCCTACCATTGCAGTTTGGTGCCATCCTTGGTAGGTTGTGAGAGCAGGTATAATTGCCCTGTAGGCATGCACAACATACATGTGGTGTTGTGAAGGTCAACCAGTATACATAGGGTAAGGGTTTCCCAGAGACATGTGCTTGTGCTCCCCAGCATCTGGGGGCAGCTGCTCCATTATTGTCCCTGCAGATGCTTTTGGCTGACCAGGCAAATAATCTGCTTAGATGATTTGTGTTTTCTGCTACAGAAAGCTCTCCCTCTGTACCTGGTATAGCTGCTCAGGTTGTCTTGCTGCTTGGTACAAAACCAGCCTGAATTTAGGAAGCAGACAGTTGGCTGATGTGAACTTCAAGTCAGATAATTTAGGGAATACACTGTAGTGCACAACATTGCAGACATGGAGTTCATTTAGGTGTCAGGAAAAATAAGGTTTGACTTAATTTCTTATCAATCTTTATAGAAATTGCTTTATATGTAACGGGTAGCTAGTAGAAAAATCGGTCTGTTGTGTGGCTACAAATAAATGACATTTCCTATGCTTTTGCTTATAAGGTTTCTGTCATTGACATTTGTTGATTCTATCTAGAAGATGCACATTTTTGATTGCAGCTGTTCTGCTTTTCAGACACATGCTGAGAATAATGTTCCTGGCACAGGAGGTCACTGGAGAAGGGCTTGAGAAATGATACCCACTCCAGCTAACATTGCCTTCAACTGGGGCACAGCATCAATTTCGTGTTGATCCAATTGCATTTCTTTAGGACTAAAAAATGAATTTATTTTGAGTTTGAAGATATGGTTTTAATATGCTGGATTGTCATTAATAGCCAGATTAAAGGCCATTGTGAGATAAAAATTATCTCGCAAGTCTGATCCTTGCCTCCAAAACTCTATTTGCAGTAACTGTCGGGTCAGGTATTTTTCAATTCATTCCAGAGAAGGCCAGATATGAAGGCCAGAAGAGACATCCAGCCCAACCTGCTGCAGTGGAGATGATATGCTTTCATCTATTACTGCTGTATATAGGACCACAATCTTGTGGAATAAGCTTCCCTCCCGAGAAAATATTCTTTCTGAATTTGAAGCAAAAAAAATCTGCTGCTTTCAATAATGGCTTGTCCTAATGGTTAATGATCCTTGCTATAACAAATTGCTCCTTGTTTCTAATTTGTCTGCCATTAACTCCCAGCCAGTGAGTTTATGCATGTCTTTTTTATCCACATTAAAAATCCCTTTAATATTTGTGATTTTCTCTGCGAATCTGCTTGTACTCAGTAATCAAGTCACCTCCCTATCTTCTGGATTTTTTTTTTTTTTTTTTTTTTTTTTTTTGGAAAAAATTGGGTTTTTTTTTTTTTTTTTTTTTTTTTTTGTGGTAGGATAAGCAGCTCAGGCTCCTTGAATCACTTACACAATAAGGCTGTCCTCAAACCTCAATTTCTTTTCTCATTACAGTCTCTTCAATCTATTTTTAACACCCCTTGAAAAGTATAGGGCAATCTATTTTTAACATCCCTTTAGAAGCATAGGCATTTGAACAATTTACGGGATTCTGATATTGAACTCCTCAGTTTGTTTAGGGAGCTGGAAAGACCTCAGTGCTAAATCCTATTTCCTCATTCATACACCTGGAAAGCCATTTACTTGTTTAATATCATCATGTTGCACTAAGGGCTTATGTGTAATTTTGTCTGTTGTGAGTCCTAAACCTTTTTTGCCTCCCTTCAGCATACAGTTCTGCTGATGTGGCTTAGGGTCTTTAAACTTGCTGGTGCTACCTGTTTACATCAGTCAGTAGTTTATATGTTTTAACTTGCAGATCTAATTTTTGCCAACCAAGCCTCAATCATTTATCTAGTTTTACAAGGAATTATGAAGGTCTGGATGTGGGACATGCCCACAGAGCTGCTCTTCTGTGTAAGTGTGGTACGGAGTCTGGGTGACCAGGTGCTGCCTGTCACAGCCTGGCTTTGAAGACTTGGGCCCCCTAGAAAATGCAAGGCCTGGCAAAGAAATTAAAATGTGCATTATACACTGAGGAGCTGTACAACTGCAGCTCAGGGAACTGGAAATGCTCTTCACACTGGAGTGGTTACCTTCCCTGGAACCATTACTCATTTATTTGCCTTCCCATGTGTTACTCTGTGCAGCCTTTCATCTTCTGCAAAGAACATTTATTTCTCTAAAAGATATTCATTTTAAGGGGGTGTAGTCTATTTTTGACACATCCATTTCATATCATTAGAATATCACCCTGCAGTGCTGGGGTGTATTTTTCTTCCCTTCTTTTTTTTTTTTTAATTTTCAGTTTCTCATATCTGCAACTGACTGTCACTATGGCATCTTTCCTCCATGTGAGTTAGGAGAGGAGCTGATTTCTCAAGTCATCTGTGTCTTCTATGTGTCAGCTGGCAGCTGTACACCAACAGGGGTGGAACAAAGCAGTCCACTGCAAATTGCTCTGGGGCTCTGCTGGCGGGAGAGGCATGGGCATTTCCCACAGCCCTGAGGATGCTGGAGAGCCGAGCAGAATGGTTAACCAAAGATGCTCCTCTCTCCCTCCTGCACCCCTGAACACAGCCCTTGCTGAGGGCTGAAATTGAATTCAAATGCCTCATGCCAGGCTTTGTTTAACCACCTGATGGTCAGGAGAGGAATGAGGCGTGCCCAGCAGGGCAGGCAACCTCGACCTTGTCTGTGGGTGCAGAAGGGGCCTGGGTGCCCTTGACCCTGGTGTAAATGCGATTCAGTGCACATCTGCTGCAGCAGAGAAGTGGGCTGCTGAGGGCTGCATCTGTCCATCAGTCCCACATCACTCCCTATGTCTGCTGCAGTTGCAAGGGGGCGTATGGGGAGGCTCAATTTGCCAGTTAACCTCTTCAGAAGGAAAATAACCCTTTCCTTCCCAGATCTCTGGAATGAATTGCAGAATACCTGACCTGATGGTTATTGCAGAGGGAGGTTTGAAGGAGAGGATCACTCTTGTGAGATAAACAATTTTTCCCTTGTCTCTCCTGAGAGGGCTTAGTGTTATCCTGCTGGTAACTGCCTGAACAAGATACTGGACTAATCAGTGTTGGCTTCGTTTGCTGGCAGCAATCCTTCTGTTCATGTGAAAACTGATGTCATGACAAGAAGAAACAAAGATATTCAAGACTCAAAAAAAGGGTAATAATGGGGCCTCTTTGAACCAGAGTTTAGAATCTGAATGGGAGAACAGCTGAAAAAAAAATGTATATTTGTGTATGTGCATGTACACCTGTATGTATGTGTATGATGTAATGTTTGATGCAGTTACACAGTAAAAACATAGTAAGAGATTTGTGTAATCAAATGATTCCTTCAGCTCCTGCAGCTGGGCAAATAATTAAAAAAAAGAAAAGGTTAACAAACTTATTACAAATCTACTACCAATTTTTGCTGAATGAGTTACTCAGTGCTCTCTGGTGCTTTTCCTTCCTTGGCAGGGTGCTGCGTGGCAGCAGGGTGGTAGCAGCAGCAGGCTGTCCGCAGTCAGTTTGGCCCAAAGTACGGGGCAGGACTCTGGGGCATTCCCAGTCAGGAGGGGGCAGTGGCTGTGAAAGAGCTCAACAAGCTCCTGTGAGATGAGCCTTTGCTAATTTGGAAGGAACATACCTGGAATGGACAAACGCAGGCATCAGGTGAAACAACAATGCATGACAGACTTTAATTTAACTCTTGTTCATAGGATGGCAGATTTGTCTCCAAATGGGAGAGAAACAAAACATAGCGAAGCTGACTGGAGCACGTTTGTCACCGATGGCCTCCACTTCAGCCTGCTTCAGACTATGCTTCCATTGCAGGCTGTGCTGTTGGGTACAGAGCTGACTTCAGGGCTACATAAATAAGTCTGCATACAGTTCTGTCCTGCTGCCAGGAGGTCAAGCAAAATGCTAATTCATGAGAGAACCACAGAGCACCCATGGAGCTGAGTGTAAATGCTGCCACAAGCTCCAACTTCTCCTCCGTATCATTTGGCATCCAGCCTCAAGCCAGCCAACAAGTTTTGTTGCTTTGCCAACCTTCATCTTTGCCCTGATGGTAAGCACATGGCATGGTACATATTTTGCATGTATCTGCTTACGGGCTGAGAATTGTAATGACAGAGCAAGCCCTGTGATGCTTTCAGACCTCACTGCTCTGATAGCTGTCAGCCGTCAGTGGTTATTGCCTTGCCCGCTCCACTGTGGGGTGGTGTTTTTTATCACCAGCCCACTCTCATGGGCAGTTTAATATGCAGGATGGCAACCGGGCACTGAGACATGGGCAACATCATCTTCTGCCATCTCCGTGGCAGCTTCCAGTAGGCAGCGGTGGTGGGAATGTCTTAGCCAGAGCCACAGTAAGCTGGATCCCTGTTTTGACATCTTGCTTGTGCATGCTTTTCTAGCGATGTCTGATACATGTCTGTGAGGGACGGAATGGCTGGACATTTGTCTCAAGTGCCCGTGGACGGTGTGTGAGACCCCAGGCACGGGAGGGGGGCTCAGGCAGGAGATGTGCACCATTGCCCTGGGTAAGCATGGTGCAAGTGTGAAGTTGTTGCTGAGGGCAGCCTGCACAAGTGTGTGCCTTAGGCACGCAGCCTATAAAAGGCCGCCATCTCAGACCCCCTGTGCGATCACTGACCCTGCAGGAGACCACCAAAGACTGTGCAATCACCGACTCCGCACGTGTGATCACCCACCACCGAAGTCCCCAGAAGCACAGACCCCCAGGATGCCGCAGATCCATGGTGGTGACTGTGCTCTTCTATTCGGACCTCTTGCTTAATTTCCCATCTTTCCTTCCTTCCTTTCTTATCGCTGCTTTCTCTCTTTCCCCTGAAGAGCTAATAAATGGGTGGACTTACTTAATGACATCTGACCTCGTTTGCATCTTAATCTCACTGGAAGATATGGAATCTGTAAAAAGAGGTTGGTCCAGCCACCCCTAGCCTCCCAGGCTTGTCTGAGGTTGGCTAGAAAGCAAGGGGGCCTTCCTGTCATCCAAACAAAATTGGATCCTAACAATGTCACATACAGCACTGGGCACCCTGTGTCCAAGTACGTGTTACTGGATAAACCAAGCCCCTATTCACTGCTGTCCCCCAAAGAAAAGAAAGGCATAAGGCTGGATGCAGGAGTGCTGCAATGGTGTCAGGATAGAGTGGTGGCACATTTGCAACTCACCACCTCACAGAGCATGGATGAGAGGCTACTCTGAAAGAAAGTAAGGAGCAAACCTGGTGCAAACCTGGTCCTTCAATTTTATGTTTATGTGAAGGATGTTCCAGATACACTGCCAAGCAGCACAGTGTCTCTGGAGTTTGCAGTAAATTCATGGCAGTCAACCCATTAGGTTTACAGAAGAGGATTTACAGTTATTGTGAAACTTCCCAGGAGATGCTGTTATATATAGGCTTAAGTTCTTCTTAGTGTGGAAGCAGGGTACAGCCCTCAAAGGAACACTTTAATTCTTAAATTTTTGATGTAGCAACTTCTCTGAAATAAATCTGCAGTTTTCCTTGTTCTAGTTTTCTCTGTGCTTTTTTCTGTGTTTAGCATCAGTTCTGGGGAATTGGGCACTGTAGTTTTGGGCTGTGATTTGTGAGAAGTGTTCTTACTGTGTGAGGAATATACTAGTATCCTGACACAAATGAGATGAGTTATATGATATTACACAAATTCCATATCTTTGATTTCTTTTCCTTTACAGATTCATCCTACAAAACTTTGACATGTGCTGCCTCCCAGCAGAGATGCTCCTGTAACTATTACTAAATGATATGTAGTAGTAATAGCTTCATACACTCACTAGCAAGTCGATACTTTCCTGTCTCCTAGCAAATATGCCTATTGATTATGCAGACTGGCAAACAGGAGACAAGTTCAGAGGCTAAAAGCTTTTGAGAATGGATTTTTCTCAAGACACCAGATATTGCTCAATGTTTGCTAAATAGATAGTTAATAAAATACGTTTGTGCTTCTGTAATAGCAGAGGAAATAGAACTGGTTTAGTTTTTAGGAAGCCAAGGTCATATTAAAGAGACTGGTACCTTTTACATCTTTGCTGAATACACCTGCAGGATAGACATATTTCCAGTGCTGATGAAAATTCATAGGGTACTTGTGAATACCAGGCTGAGAGGGACACTGTGACATAGGACAGGGGAGGAGAATTAATTTCTTGACAGTTCAAGTGTCAAGAAAATGGGTGGATAGGAAGTGAAGAACAGTCCTGTCATGAGTGGCAGCTGAAGGACCGATCAGCTATAGCAGGAGATGAATTTTCTTTTCACATTTATGCTGTGTGTTTGCATCAGTATACGCGGACAGGGACAGACTGCTGCCTTTACAAGCTGCTTTTCTGAAGACGTCTGCTCAGCTTTAATGAGCCTTTCTGTGAGTGTATGTCTCAGCCATGATTTACATGTCCAGGTTCACCCAAGAGCTACTGGCCCCCAGAAGGACCTGTGAGGCCACATCCAGAGCCGCAGCGAGGGCTGAGCCCTGGCTGGTTGACAAAGCAGAGGCAGCAGGCACCACAGATGGGTGGCAGGGAGTGGTCCTCCCTTACCCAGGGATATGCAGGGTGCTACAATCAGACTTACAGAAAGAAGGCTCCCTGTGAGGATGAAGGGGCTGATAAGCGAACTAAAGGCAGAAGACCAAGATAACACCCCATGGAGGCAGCCTCTCCCTGTAGTGTCTGTCCTTTCTGGCTGAGGAAGTGGACCAGCAGCTCACAGATGCTCTCTTTGATCCCATCTAGGTGGTCTGCAGCATCACATGACCCTCACATGCCTTTGTGGCAGCATCTTACCCAGAATGACATCTTCTTTCTCAGCTGGAGCTTTCAGCTGAAGCTGACAGTTTCTGGAAGAGATGTTGTACGCTACATGCTTGGAGTGGGGATGCTGGCTGGGAAAGCTGTCCCAGCCTCGTGGGGGGGGGGTTGGACTAGATGGCTGTTATCTGGCCTTGCAGATAGATAGCAAATAATGCCTCATTGCCTGCTAACAGTTTCACTGTGAACAGCTTTTTGGAAAATATTGTGGTAGCTATATATAAAGTGGGGTGTTGAGGTTTCTATTTTAGATTTAATTTTGCTCCTTAATAACAATGTGCAATAGATTTGCCAAACATAGCACTCTTCAGGCTAAATTGTACTTGCTCAGCCTGATGTAGCAAATCTTAAATGCATCTAAATAACACCCATTAGGCATAGTTCAGCCTGTACATTTCTGGACCACTTTTCTGTATGGTACAGATGTGGCAGACAAATCTAACAGATTGGGGGGGAAGCATCGGTTGTAAATTTGGAACAATTAACAATAAAAATTGAAAAATCCTCCTTGAAATGAAAGTTCTGTTCAGAGAGCAAATGTGTGTGAAAGTAAGTACCCACCACTTGCCAGAGGAAGGTTTAGGACCGATTATGTTTTCAGCCTGAGAAAATAATTCATTAGAGATTATATAGTTTTAAAAATACACCTGACTCTCATGCTTGTGCACCTGTCTGTTTGCAGATCTAGGTTTTGTAATTTGCCACTGGAGACGGTGTTTCCACAGCCCGTTGCAATTCCAGGCTGCTAATTGCCTGCAGTGCCAAGGGATCAGGGCTGTGAAGCAGGCGCACCAGGGAGGATGACAGGATACCTGGTGGGATTGGAGAATTAATTTATGTACTACCCCTTCCTCCATTACCTGGGTAAACAGGCCTGGGTTCAAAACAAGATAAGACTCCTGTCAGGCTCTTTCAGTGCATTTCTCAAGAAGGAGAAGCATGGCAATCAATGCAGCAGCTCTTGTCTGAAGGCTGCTAGTGGCTGTGCAGCCAAGGGCCATGGGGTTGCTTTGTGCCTGCAGCAGAACTTGACTCCTTAGGCCTGTGCTGGCGTGGCTGTGCCAGCAGGAACTGCCTCCCTGGGATCTCCTTTCTTCACAGTTATAAATGCATAAGCTTGTAGTTAACCCGGCAGAGTTCTGCAACTTTCCAGTAGCATCCAGGCAGTTCACTGCTTAGAGAAAACGGCTAATACAAAGGCTATTGATTTTAACCAGATGAGCAAAGCCAGACTCCAGAGTGTGGCTTAGCATCCCCACTCCCAAGAGAAACTGTTTCCTTAGGTAGATGTCTTAGGTGCAGTGCCACCAATATTTCCCAGGCTGTGCACCAGTTCCTCAAGTCCACCTGACCATGGAGTCTTAAATAGGCTGGCCCCTGATGCAGCACTGCCTGGCTCACAAATCTCTAATGCCTTTTTGCTATAGCATATATGCATAAAACTCCTTGCAGAGGAGTTGGGATGAGCAGCTATGAGAAGGCAAACAAAAGTGACAGGATGAACAGGCAGGGAGTTCATGCTGCCTGGTAAGACTGGACGGTGACTTTGTCAACCTCTTGTCAAGGTCACTTCCCTTAGTTAGGACTTACCTGCACCACTCATCCTGTGTTCCTCTGCTGGGGCAAACAGGTAGAAGATTACTCCTTGGGATTTGGTTCCTCCTGAAGGTTTTCATTCCCTCCCCCTGCCTAGCCTCTGGCTGAGTGGCAGAGCTTGGCTTTCTGCTGTGCCTGAGCAACACTGCGAAACGTGGCATTGCATTGCACTCAAGGGAGGTTTTGCATTGCCAGCCATCACTCTGACTAGCTCTCAAGTGAGGCTAATTCCATGCACATGAGAACAGCAGCAGCAGAAGACAAGGTAAGAGTAACTGTTAAAAAAATGGAAAAAAAAAAAAAAGGCTTGCTTGGCACCCTGTGTCACAGCAGCTGGGTCTCCTCTGTCCCCAGTCTCCCAAGTTGTGGAAGAGTTACATATGGATCTTTGCACAATGCACAGGGTTCATAAAACATTAATGTTCCCGCATGAATATTTCAGCTATTCTGTCAGATTACAGATACAATGATTTTTGTTCATGGTAGTCTCATCACTATGCCTTTTCCTGTGATTGCAGATGGTACATGGTGCAGCTCTGTTTTTCTTCGTGATTCTGGGCAATGGCTTTCTGCAAGAATTAGTGATACAGGTGTCTCTGTGTCCTAATTAGGGTCCAACTTCCATTGATCAGTTCCTTGGCTCTTTTTTCAAAATCAGGTATTGCTTAGCATCAACTTCAGCACAAAAAAGGCTTCTTGCTTTTGAAAGCTTGGCCTGACACATCTGCTTGCTTCCACTTTTGGCCATCATGGCCTTGGCAGAGACATTGGGACCTTTATGATTTTTGGCAAAGTTGTTTGTTGGGGGAAGATTGTTCCAACCTTAACATCTCCTGTGGTGTCCATGCAGAGTCATTTTCAGCAGCACGAAGGCCTCTCTCATCTCTTACTCTGTTGCTGATTTGCGTGTCTTGTTCATGGCTGAGCCCTAGATCTGCTACTTTTCATGCTGCTTTGGCTCACAGTTTATACAGACTTTTCAATACTTTGCCCAGACATTATCGCTTTTAGCATTGTGTGGCTTCCAAGACCTGGCAGATGTCTACTGCTTTTTTGCAAGCACAAATCCGTCTCCCTTAATAACCTCTCTCCCAGCCTTTTGTCAGTCACATGGTACACAATTTTGTCTCTAAGCGTATCATTTTCAGTAATCTCAGACTCTTGCTGCTGCTCGTTCTGTCTCAGTTTGGCTGTATACTTGTCAATCCCGTTTGTTCCAACATGATGAGGCCAAAATTGGTGCTGCTCAAATACAATGTTCATTTTAGGGTTACAGGGTTTCCCAAATATTTTTAAAGTGTCCAGCAAAATACATTTGTCTTCTAGCTGCTGTGCTGATAGCGTGTGTTGACAGACTTCAAAAGCTTCCTCACCCACTGTGTGGGAGAAAAAAAAACCCCTCTGCTCAAAAATTTTCTTCTATTTTACTTGACTTTCAGGATTTTATCACCCAGATAAAAGCATTGATCCCCTTTCTCCAGTTCTCTGCTACCACCCAAGAACTGTAGTGGCTGCCTGAATAAGTCTGGGATACACCACTTTACTTTTTGAGTACAAAACTGGTTTTGTGCCTTGTGCCTTCCATCCCTCTGTTTTCTTTTTAAGCCAAATGTTGGAATCCCGTGGTGCATAGCATAAGTATTGTCAGTATGATAATAATATGCTAATTAAATTTGGGTCTATTACTGCACTAAGCTTTTACTAATGCTTCTTGAGTTCGTGGCTGAAATGTAATACCCCTCTTTCTGCTCTGGCCATAATCCCCTCTCTCCTCCCACCCTCTTCTTAGGATTTGCCTGCAGACTGAGAAGAAAGGACGAGCTGGTACTGTTACCTCTGTACAGCTCTGTGCATGGGGGACCTGTGATTCAGACCTCTTGGGAAGGCACAGGAACAGGTAGCCTGGGTTTGTGGTGGTGCTCACATAGTAGCAAGGCTTTGGACTCAGAGCTGGCTCTGAGACATCTCAGGGTGCAGACAGGCATCAGTTATCTCTGCCAAGTCCCTTGAAGAGCATTGTTTCGAGTTTTCTCTCTGCATGGTAGACACCCATTTCCCTTACTACAAACCAGGACTGGCTGAGATCTCAGACAAACTCTGTCATCCTTGAGGTTGTCTCTGCTGCCCTTATCCTCTCCCCAGGCGCCTTCCCTCGTGGTGAAGAAGTTGATTCTGGAGGAGGGTAGTGTGAGGACATACTGTATACCCTTGTTCTGCATTGGTGTTGCTAGTGGTTACCTTCTGAAGTCTGGTAATACCATACCCATTTAAAGTCCCCTGTTACCTGAACACTTGAAATGGAATAAGGCTTTATAGTGTTATCAGCTTAGTCACAGAGCACATTTGGAATGCACATAGATGAGTCCTTTAAAAGATAGCTTCAGCTGTCTGGATGGGTCGGGAGAACCTGATTCTCCAGGGTCCTCCATGTAGAAAGAATAGCAGCTGCAACGTCTAGGTGTTCCCAGGAACAGACAACAGGAGTCTCCTGTGTCATGGTGCTTTTCCCTGAAAGAACCAGCAAACACCAGCATTTCGTCTCAAATTGCGTAGGTGAAATTCAAATCAGCTCTGGCATTGCACTAAGTGGTCCTTCAGAAGTGACTCTGGATAAGATAGGTAAATGGTTGTCTCTGAGGGCATTGGAAATAGCTGTGGGCGCCTAGAGGTGAGGCAGATGGCAAGGATGGCAAATGTACAAGTGAGATGGGCAGACACTAACTCTTCATATCCTTGAGCATGGAGAGAGAAACACCTTGAGCAGCAACACTGCTTCAGCTGGAAGAAACTATTTTACTGGAAAGCTTCATCTTCAGTTCCCTTTCCCACCTCTCCAATAAATATGTCTTCTGTTCTTTGCAGCATTCAAGTGCAAGGAAGATCCCACTGCATAAAAAACGCCAAGCCATAGGTCAGCTTGCTCGCCAGCCAACCAGTCAACCAGTCACTCTGTTGACTGCCTGCAGTGGAATTCCTCCCCGAGCCCTGCCTTGTGGGCCACCCCACAGACCTCAGTTGTTTGGCATGACAAGTGGTCAAGGCATGATGCAGCCGAGCTCACCACAAGTGTCGGTAGCAGTTTGTTCCATCAGATTTCTCACCGTGAT
>NW_009259366.1:464475-472624 GCF_000687185.1 Egretta garzetta
GCAGGAAGCCACGTACTAGTGTCGCTGTTTCGTGGCATTGTGTCTGGTGTTATCTGCTATTGGTCAACAGTGTAGGACACTGATGTCGGAGACATACAGATTGTTTAAATTGCTCTGCTTTCTGTTCAGCTCCCCTCTTTCAAGTAAGCCTGTCGCTCAAAACCAAGACATTTTCTTTTTACTTTGTGAACCACAAACATACAGGTTTAAACTCCCCAAATTCTGTGTTCCTCCACCACGACTGGAGTGTTGCTTCTGTTCCTACTCTATTAAAAAGTCATTAAATTACTTTAATCTAATTACCTACACTGATTCTTTTCTCTAGGGCTTCATTTGCTAGGCTTCCTAGCTCTGGATGTATGGAGGGAACTGTCAGATTTCTAAGTGGTGGTACATTCTGGGTGGAAGAGCTCTGATTCTCCACATCCAGGTTTTTCAGGTTCTGTTTGACCTCTGCAGGATGTTTGAGAAGGAGGAGAAAAGAGTCACCACTCAAGGCTTTAAGCCTTATTCTGTAAGTCTACTGACTGGTCTATGGTGCTGGGAAACCTTATGTGTACAAGGTGCATCCCACAACTGTATCCTTTGCACAATGCCTGCGTTTGTGTGTAATGGATGTGAAGCTGAGGAAGACCTTTGCAGTCCAGCTAGTCTCCTATTTGCTGTGGTTAGATGTCAGACCAAGAGAACTGTTGGAGGATCTTTCAGTGTTGTTCCCAGAGTGCTTATGACGGCAACTGGCATGGTTGCTATCCTAGATATGCTTACTGAAGTTGTGCTGTGCATTGCTGCTTACCATGAAATTTCAGGGCCTCTGAACTCTTGCTGAAGCTGCATGGATCTTGCTCTCACTGAAGCTGACGTTTTCAATTAATTCAGGCTGTTAACCTACATTTAAATAGTGTCATTTGCACAATTTTTCCACCAAATTTTTCCACCTGAATTGCACACTAAGTTGCTGAATTATCCACTTATTTATTGCACTAACTTGTGATGTTTATGTGGTCCAAAGGAACAGAGAACAAAAATATATTATAAGTCTAAAAAAGTCTTGAAGTCTATTCAAATAATGATTATTAGTCCATTAAATGATGCTAACACTTATATTTCAAATTATATACCATTAATTTTTTCCAGTTTATATCTGCTTTCATCATTTATGGTGACTTTTACATACTGAATGCCTGTTCCTTGCTCTCATTGCTACACCTGAAGCTGACTTTAGTCAGATCCGAAGGCTGCATTCATTTACTGACCAGTAGTTGACTTTGGAGAGTTTTAGTAGCCCTGATATAGCTCTTTTATCTTCTTATGATGGTATTTTCAAGTCCTCTTCTCTCTTCTCATGTCTATGCACCTCTATGTTGCATTTTTATTCTAGGGTTATAGGTACTTACACAGAATAACTACTTGCTCTTGCTGTCTATCTTTCTAAAGCAGAAATATCATTTGCGGCCCTGTCTCTGTGAAGGCTGTACAGTTCAGGCACCCAGCTACCATTTGTGTTTGACAATTTTCTCATTTATCAATATAGTTCTAGAAAACCTCATTAAGAGAAACAATATGGCTATTCCTTTTGTGACAGAAATCTGTTTCTTTTGTTTGCTTAGAGCAACCCTGTGCGGAGCATTCTGAATACCTCTGGGTTTGGTGTCCTTGGAAAATGAATTTTCATGCTATTTTAAACTTATTCAGTTCTATTTTATTCATGGACACATTTGATTTTTTCAAAATTAATAATTCTCTTCTAGTTATTGAAAAAAATTGCTGAAACTCTAAGTCACTTTATTTTAAATAGATAAACTAGATAGTTCTAGTTGGTTTCACCTCGGTTTTCCCTTTCTTTCTCAAATAACCCTCCTGAAAGAGACTCATCTTTTCCTCTTGAAAGTAATTCTACTACTATATTACAAAGACTCATGCTGAGGATATGATACTTACTAGAGGTCCATATTTGCACAAAAGAGGCTTTTTTGTCTCTTCCATTTAAAAAAGTTAAGTAACTTTTTTGTACTTTTTTAATAGAAAGAAAGGTTGCAGAATTGATAAGACTTGTCATTGTTACTCTGCTTTTTAATTCATCCCTGTTCAGCTGAACTAGAAAAGAGTCAGAAGCAATGCAAGACTGTTTTCTTGAAGATGGAAGAGGAAGGGAACAGTAGATGTTCAATATCTGAAAAGTCAGAGAGAAGAGTCTCAGTTAGAACACAATGGCCATTTCCAGGGAAAGAACTGCACAGAAAACTGAGGAGCACCAGTTGGTTACAGAATATGAATTGCTAAAGGTCTGCACAGCTGGGCAAGCCAATGTTCATGTTCAGAGTTGCAGCAGCCAGAAACAGCTGCAGCTGTGTTTGCTACTATTTTGGGACCTTGCTTCTTTAGACAGAGAGTGCTGTTTGCCAAAGCATCTCAATGCCAGTTTCTTCCTTAGACATAGGATGTTTATCTGGATTGGTGGGAAAATACGCTTTTCTAGCAAATGCATTTTAACTCTTTATTGTGTAAAAAGGTGCTACCTCTGTTCTTACAGCTACCTTATGTTAGAGAACCTCTGGTGAAATCTTGAGTGGTATTTTCCTAGCCTGGACATTCCCTTGGGCGAAACAGGTCAGCTTCTCAAATAATGTCTTTTCTTCCCTGGTAGCTATGACTACAGAGGCACCTGAGCTCAGATTGACCAGAAGGCTGCTTGGCAGGTTATGTTCTCCATGGACTTTGGAAATTCTCCCATCCATGGAAATTGCAGGTGGAATTAGTCTGCTTCAGGTTATATGAGTTTTTTGATGGTTTCAGGTTTTTTCACATTTTCTGTACAGTGAATGAAAATGTGCTTTTACTGTCATTGGCTGCAAGGGAGGCTGACAAGGCCACTGACTCTGTTTGACGTCCACATGCACATTAGCCTTACAGTAAATTGTATCTCTGCATATGACAAATCATTGGCACGTTTTTGTAAAGGCAAATTATTCAAACAAATATAGAATTAGGCTGGATACTCCCCTCAGTGGCACTTTATAAATAGTTTATACCTTTTGAAGCTTAAAAAGATCATATCAGGAGCTGTTAAATGTCCTTGATTTCTCTGCTTTTAAGTAAAAGCGCATATGGTTGCACATCAACCATTCACAAAGCTCTGATTAATTCGACGTCTAAGTCGGTAAGCATCAAAGGGAAGTACTGTGTTTTAAATCACTCTTTCTTCAGACAGCAGAGTTCAGCAGTGCCTTGAAGGCTGTGCTGTCCCTTTGGAAAAGCAGAATTTATCTTCTTTCATTTTTCAGTTATTCAGAAATGTCAGTTGTTTGTATGATATGCAGCAAGGTGAAATGGAGCAAATGAAAATCCAGGAGAAGAGGTTGCACGAGTCCCGGGTTGGAGCTGCAGCAGGAGATGGGTCAGTGTACAGGTTGCCCTGGCTGCTCTGCGTGGGTTCTCTACTGGTCATCTCTGGCTCACTCTGAAGTGGAGAGCATCCTTGCCACTGTTGGAGTGGGAGCCGCTCTGGGAGCTATGCCAGGGCTGCATGCTCCAGGGAATGCTAGTGGGATGGCTCAGTGTCTCAGAGATTGTCAGCTGCAGCTCTGCCAGCAGACCTGGAAGCATCTCTCTGGAAGGGTTTAAAACAGCTGATGGAAAAGTTATAGCTTAGCTATGATGAAATCTCTTCTTTGGAGTAATCCAGCCCTCAGCTTGGCTGTGGTCTCAGAAATGGAGGAAGGATGTTAGATTCACATTTGAACACTGTCATGATTGTTATTTGTGGTTATTGACATAGTGCCTGCTGGCTTAGGGCAGGGGAGGGGGCACAATTCCAGAAGAATCCATGCAACAACCTTGAATATTTGGGAGCCTGTACCTGGTTTGCCCTCAGGGGATGACGGGCCTTGCAGAGGCACACCTGAGCTGGAAGGCTGCTCAGTGGGTGTGCTGCCTCACTCTTACACTGCCTGCTCGTGCTCCTCTGCAGTGGGATGGAGGCTCCTCCGGCATCTGGGACAGAGCTTGTGGGGTCGTTGGCAGAAGAGAGGTGCGCAACATGCACAGAGCAGCCCAGCACAGTGGGGCAGCTTTTAGAGACAACAATACACTAAACAGATACTGAAGGATAGATTTGCAACATCGTTTTAAGCTTTGCAACACAGCAGCTTTCTGGGGACATCCTGGTTGTTCCTCATGACCCTGACACAGCGCAGGAGGAGTATGGAGAAAGGCAATTTGGGAAAAGGAGACGCCAAGCTGGGGGTACACTTTGACAGGACGGCATTTAGTGCTGTCAACTCTCACGCACAACTGAGCTACACAAAGAAGATGGAGCAGGGTCGAGCATCTGACCCAACCCTTGCTGTTTTTAAGAGTAATCTCTGCAGAAACAATTTGTTTTCAATGTGATGAACCTACTGGCTGAGAAACTGTTGTACTATGAAATAACTCAATAACATTTACATTTTCTGTAAAAGTGAATTCTTTCTCTGTATAACAATTTCAAGGTTGACAGAAGGACTGATTGCTGCTGAGAAATGGATAATTTATCATTTTAACCTGTAATAAAGTATTAAGCAGGTGAATTTGCAGTAACCTTAACTCTGTCCCCTGATGCATATGGATTATGATTTAGTCTATAATAACACTATCAGTATTATTCAAATAATACACTACGCTACCATATATTCTGCAAATGTATTCTGGCCATTTGGTGTAGTTACCTCTTGATTTAGCTCTCTCCCTCCCTCCAATTATCTTTTGTCTCTACCCTGCTTACTGTAATTATTTGGCTCTAGATCGTGTCTTCTGAGAGATGGTACTGCGCCCAGGGGAGCAGCGCTCTGCTGTCCGAGAAAGCACAGGGGAGTGCTCATAGGCATTTTAGTCTTTCTCAGGGCTGAGGGCTTAAGTGCTCTGCTGGGGGTGTAGAGGTGGCGTCCACTATTTGGGGGTTTAGATGCTGATTACTGATGCCACTGGGCTGTGTGTTCATAGTAAACTTCTTGCCTTGCATGAAGTAATAGGCAATGAGGCATAGGCTGTGTATCTCCCCCCTGTCCCCATGGCATCAACCCCCTTTCTCTCCCCTCTCCTTCACTTTGGTCCAGACTGCAGGGCTACTAGACAGCAGTTTCTTTCTTGAGCCCGTCATAGTTGTGCCACCCAGGTTTTTTTCTTTGTTTACCCATACCATTCCCTCTCCCCTTCCCCCTCTGTGGCCTGCAAGATCAGGGATGGCCCATGGGCTGCCTGGGAGCCAGGGAAGTTTCCTCTGGTCCCTGGCCCTGCTGCACGGGTAGCATGGGTGGGTCAGGAGTGGGGAAGGGAGTAGCGCATGGACCCAGGTTGCACGGTTTGTCAGGAGAGGCAATTAACTACCCTGAAAGCCCCAGTCCTTGCAAAACTAGACTTGGACTAAAGATAGCTCCTAACACTGAGGAGTCAGTAAGGCTGCAGTATCTGCTCCATGGAGGCTGAGAGGCAGAATCCCCAGCAGTCTTCTCCTGAGCTCTTCCTTTCCATCTGCTGATGCTGGGAATACCAGCATGCGGTTAGCTACGCAGTGACATGGGCAGCTAATGTACTGCTCTCCACACCTGGGGACATACCATGGGGTATGGGATGGGGATTTGGCCAGAATGAGCTCTTTTTTTCTGCTCATTTTCTAATAGCAGTCTTGTTTGGGACAAAATCTTTGTGTTGCAGTTACAGGGCTACAGAGATACAGTGCTGGCAATAGCAGTAAGTGTTAGCTGTTGAGAACATTAGGAGATTCATGCACTCCATTTTGTTTACCCAACTGACATCTCTGAGTACTACCATTATCAGCATAAGTACTCTAAGTGGTAGCTGCATTATCTGCCACAATCTTCAAATGTAGCAAAAAAACCTTGGAGGCAGATTTTTAATTAGGAAAGCTGGGCGCATATGATAGCCTCAGATTAAAACTGATATCCACTATTCTGTTTCAAATTTTCCTCTTGTTCAAAGCCTCTGAGTGCTGCTGGGAGTCCATGGCAGCAGGGCTATTGCTTAGACTTAGATTTGGGTTTTTGGCAGGTGATTGCTTCCTCCCCTCATGGGACTGTGGTCCATCAGTGGGGTACCCTCATTCCCTTTCCATGTGGATGGAGGTTGATGGCAGGATCCCTGAGAAAACTATGCTGCTCTGATGTCTCTGCTGCACGTGCTCTGCAAGTTGTACTTTCTTGCAATGCCTCCAGGCACTTGTGAAAGGAATATAAGCACCTATATGACTGAGAGGCTGAGTATTTTTCTGAGACATTTATTTAAACAAATTACATGACCATAATTATAATTTTCAGGAGCACTTCAGAAGTGAGATTCCTTACCCTCCCTTCCATCTTCCCTGCAGAATTCAAGCACCTTCTTGTATTGCACTGAGCAGCACAGGTTACATCTGCCAAAGCTGTGTCAGCACTGTGCTGTTTTCCACTCTCCCCTGGCATCCCTGGGGAAAATGGTTTATGTAGCACAGTACTCCCAACAAGCTACTGTATTTCACTTCTTTCATGGGCGTTTGTGGTTCTGCATCTGCTGGTGGGACTGGAAGCTGAGGAGGCCTGGGAATACCATTAATTCTCATTATTAGCTTTTAGAGGAGCCCACTCCATGATCTGGGGCCAAAGCAACCTCTGTGCATGCTTATTGTGGGGACAGTGTAGCAAATGGCATGATCTGGGACAGCTGGTGGTGCTCTAACGTATACAGATATCTTGAGCTTTGAACAAGCCTTGCCAGTATGTGCATCTTCTCTGTGGCCCTTTTAGCATTTTTGCTTCTGAGGCAGGAATCAGCAATTGGTAACACAGGTCTGCTTGACTGTTGTAATTAGGTGGATGAGCTCATTTAAAAATGAGTCGCACCCCTCATTGTTTTTTCAGCATAGGAGCTGGAGGGAGTCATTGAGCATTTTTTAGGGCTTTGCAGAAGCTGGGAATTCCTCTGTGCTGGTGTGAAAGCTATTCCAGGCAGAGCATACACTGTGAAGGTTGTTGCTTTTCCCTGCAGATGACCTGTCCAGGCAGTTTGGCACTTCCAGTGGTGATTACATCACTCTATAAGTCTGTATTCTGTTTAGAAACCCATGAGAAAAGAATTAACTGTATTAAGTTTTAACTGTAATTAAATTAAAACACATGTAGCCCCCAAGATTTAACTGTATAAAAAACCCAACAACAACAAAAACCCAGAGAAAGACAATGATAGATTTTGTTCAGCCATGGCTTGCACAAATAGGCTGGTACGTGTTGCCTACTTGGCTGTTAATGACTGGTTTCTTATGATCCTGAGCTTTGGATTATCCTTTGCACTGGGTATCACCTCCTTGCAGTACCTCACAACATGCAAACCAAGACAAAGTCAAGACACAAGAAAATGGCTGGTATGCGCTGTCAGGCATGGGTTTTGCACAGAAAGGTGTAGGGAGGCCTTTTGTTACAAGCGCATCCCATTAACCCACAAGTTAATATCTCTGGGAGCTGCATCCCATTGCTTACCGTCACGGGCTTGTTTCCTTTTCTTTAGCAAATGTGTTTTGAATGACTCATCTCTTCACCTTGGCTCCACTGTGGTCCCTCTCCACTCTTCACACCCAGACAAGGTTTTTGTTAATGGAAAACCAGTATAGAATCATAGAATCATAGAATCACTTTGGTTGGAAAAGACCTTTGAGATCATCGAGTCCAATCTTTAACCTAACCCTGACATCCCACCACTAAACCATGGCCCTAAGCACCTCATCTATCCTTCTTTTAAATACCTCCAGGGATGAGGACTCTACCACCTCCCTGGGCAGCCCATTCCAGAGCCTGACAACCCTTTCGGTGAAGAAGTTTTTCCTAATGTCTAGCCTAAACCTGCCCTGGCGCAGCTTCAAACCATTCCCCCTCGTCCTATCATCTGTTACCAGGGAGAAGAGACCGACCCCCACCTCACTACCCCCTCCTTTCAGGTAGTTGTAGAGGGTGATCAGGTCTCCCCTCAGCCTTCTCTTCTCCAGACTAAATAACCCCAGTTCCCTCAGCTGCTCCTCGTATGACTTGTGTTCCAGACCCCTCACCACCTTGGTTGCTCTCCTCTGGACGTCTTCCAGCAACGCAACATCTTTCTTGTAGTGAGGGGCCCAAAACTGAACACAGTA
>NW_009259366.1:473680-475882 GCF_000687185.1 Egretta garzetta
AAGAAGGCATTGAGTATCTCTGCCTTTTCCTCGTCTTTAGTGGCAATGTTCCCCCTTGCATCCGCTAGAGGATGGGGGTTCTCCCTGGCTCTCTTTTTGCTGATAACATATTTATAAAAACTTTTCTTATTATCTCTTACAGCAGTGGCCAGGTTAAATTCTAGCTGGGTTTTTGCCTTTCTAATTTCCTCTCTGTATAACCTGACAAGATCTCTGGACTCTTCTTGGGTTGCCTGCCCCTTCTTCCAGAGCTGGTAAGCTGTCCTTTTTTTCCTTAGTCTCAGTAGTAGACCTCTGTCTCAGGCTCTGAAGTAACCCATAAAGTAACCCACAAAATAACCCATAAACTTACAGATGCTGTCTGAAAACCAGAGATTTCCTGCTGCCAGCCAGGAAAGGCTGAGAACTGATACATCTAGCTGTGATTTATAATATGCTAATATAGCCCAAAAATGGACATGCTAGAGCTTTAAAGAAAGTGATTATTGAAATGATGATACTATTTGGAGTTCTGCTTAGAAAGTACAGTGAGGAGGCCTCATGGCAGATAACACCTATCCTCCCTACTCTCATTGGTTTTCCAAAGGTCATCTTGATTCACCTTACAACCTACACTGGAGTTTAACACCATATTTTCATCACAATGCAACATGTGGGACATCTGGCCCTGTGCATACCTTTGTTTGATCTGTATGTAGTGATTGTTTATCAGGGAAGTGGATGAGTGGGTGTGTTAAATACAGAGAGCCTTAGTGTAAGGTTTCTCATTGTTGCTAGAAGTCAAAGTTGAGATTTTTGCAAGTCCAGATTCTGAAAGCAAAGCTACAGCTTAAGTCAACATTTACATTTACTAACTGCGATTGCAAATGTCTTTCACACTCCTGATGCACCTGGGTCAGAATCATCATATTTATTTACATTTCAGCTAAACTCAAGTCATTAATGCCTGACAAATATATATGGTGCTACTGATACCCACAATATTATTGTAAATTAGAGATATCCAGACACTATACTGCATACAAATGTAATGAGAACAGCTGCGGTGGGTGACACACAGAGCCCCTCAATCCTCTGTCCTCTCTCACGCAGAGCACATAACTGATGCCTAGGAAAGAGAAGCGCAACACAAGTGTGGGGTAATGGTATTTACTTGGCACAGGCTCCCAGCTTCCAGTGATTTGTAGCTCAGGGACTTTTGAATTGAAGTTTGGATCCCCTCATTAAATCATGACAGAATCTCTAGGTGGAGTCTGATCTCCAGAAAAGATGTGATGGGTCAGGGAGAGGCCAGGCAGTACACTGGAAATGCCAAAACTGCAGTGGAGGTGTAATAGTATCTAGTCCTTAATCCTAGGGCTCCAGGGAAAAGTCGAGGGGAAATGCTGTCTTTCAGATAAGCATTATTTCCATCTCATTCTGGCTAAATCTGTAAAAACCTGTTGGGAGCCTCCTGCAAAGAGAAGTTCTTGTTGTTTCACCCAGCCTGGACACACTACTGTGACATGATGGGGGCAGGCAAGGGACACATGGAGTTAATAGGTTCATCTTGGAGTAATATTTAAAGAAATGTCATTAAAGTTTTGAGAAGAGAGGGAAGACATGGAAATGCTATGGAACATAGACTGGATTACTTTTCTTTCTGAGAGGTGATTTTTTTTTTGCAAGCCAAAGGCTTGCAAATCTTACAGAGATATTGAAATATCACCTAGCATTAGGATAGGATTTGGACGACAAGGAGAGTGATACTGGCTCTGAATGTGTCCATTCTGATGTCGATGATGCATGCAGTGAGAGCATTAGCGGTCATGATTGTTATTCCAGTCATCTAATCCTCAGAGCCTGAAGAGTGAATGTGGTGGCCAAGACTTTCATAATGAAATCCTGGAAAAATAATTGGCATTTTCTGGACCCAAGTGTAAAAAGAATCTCCCTCCTTGTGCTGGAGGTAGTGATTCTCCCATCATATTTCAGTCCTTTCTCCTTGGTTCTTGGAATATTCTTATCCCCCAACACAGAGTCTGTCTGATGATTCATAATACTTGATTTGTGTTCAGGCAAAAAGGACATAAGTCAAAGGGGGAAAAAAGTAGACAACCCTAACTTAGTCATGAGTCTGACTAAACCACTTGGCTCTGTTTCTTCACTTGTCAGGCCCTGAAAGAACTACCAGGTGTAGAGGAGAGAGAGCCGCTCCTCCAT
>NW_009259366.1:475910-498950 GCF_000687185.1 Egretta garzetta
CACGGGCTGCTCCACCAGTCTGTGCCTCACAGGGTGCCAGCAGGTGCCTTGCACAGTACCTCCCAAACCTCTGTGTGTCTCCTGGCCCTTCCAGGATTATGTACAGAGCCACATGAGCCACGTGAGAGATTGGAAAGTACAAAGACGGAGACACAGGGACCCTGAATTTGTTCACCAGTGATGCCTCAGATAGCCTATTTCCACTGTCTTCAGTTTTCCTTCCTGTATTCTCCTGAACAGTGCAAGAAAACAAAGATTTTGTTTCTGACCAGGCTCTAGATTCTTTTCAACACCTGGATGAGGCATGCTTTTGGAGGTCAGTCTGGGCTTTTAGCAGCTTCTCATTTTTACCTGGGGAGCAGGGAGGAGACTAGGAGATACCGTGATGGTATAGAATTTATTTCTGCTGACACACCACTGCCAGCTCTCCCCTTCCCCTTGCACCAAGATATTTTCAAGAATAACGAGTGGGTTCTAGCATTTCTAAAAACACAACTGTGATTGCAGCAGAGGAGTATGTTTTCTGGGTACATTGCCGCCCACAGGAAATTACAAGGGTTTTTTGTTACTGTTTTTTTTAAACTCGATTAGAATCACAGTGTACCTCTGTAACGGAGACTGGAACAAGCCCTGTGTTTACGTCTGTTGTGTAAATTGTGGCGGCATACAATACACCTAAATCCCCAGACGTGTAACTGTGGCTCAGCTCTCACTGTAAATGCCTCTCCTGTTTTGAACACTTCTACAATCACATCATTATCTCTCCCTGAAGCCTGGCTCCTTGTTCTCTGTCATCAAGATTCAATGTCAAAAATACACAATCAGGAAAAAAAGATCAGTGGTAGCTTTGGAGCTATTAAGGTCTGTGGAGGAAGCACCGTGGTGTTCATCTCATTCCAGTCCTGGGAGCCAGGAAGAAATTGCATACGCTTGAAGCTCGTCAGAGCAAAGGAGCCTCTCGGTTGTGTGTGTGTGCATGCAAACCGTGGCATGGACAGGCCATGCTGGAGGGCAGAGGGTGATTCTGCTGTGTGCATGGCAATGATTTATGAACCTATGTCCACAGCTCTCACTGGCCATAGCACCTTGTAGGACTGGGGTCCTGAGAGAACTGAAGCCGTGATTCTGGCTCAGACACACACAAGGGATTAATCCTGAAAAGTGCTGTGTGTACACAGTGGCATCCAAACCTAGAATTGAGTATGGATTTGCCCTGAATCCTGTTCCTGTTCCATGCATAATCCTGATTTGAGCAAACTTCTAATGGCTCCTCTGACAGAGCAAAAACTTTCAGGCTTAGCACAGTAATCATTCAGCTCCTGACCCTAACTTGCCATGGTGCCAGAACACCGTGGCTTTTCCACATGGCAGCCTCCTGCCTAGAGGGGAAGGCAACTCCCTCCCTGTGGCCTCAACAACTCTGACGCTGTGTCTAAAGAGCTGAATCTAGGGAACAGAATAGCCCTCTCATTTCTGTATGGGAGGGGGAGAGCATCTGTTTCCTTCCATTGTGGCCAAATATGAAGCGAAAGAGGCCTCTTCTCTAGTTGGAGGCTGAAGTACAGGGTTAGCTATCAGGAGTGAATAGTATCAATAATTATAATGCATCTTGTCTCCTTCATCAATTTGTATACCTACAAACACCCCTGGGCTCTTTATCCTGTGGGGCTGTGGCAGAAAGCCTTTGAGATGCTTTTGCAAGGGACCTGAAGAAACCTTGAGGAGAACATTTCACCAGAAAGTGGGAGCACTTAGAGAGGTCAGGAGAATATGTAGTCCTACTTGGCAGAGCATGTATTTACTCTTTATTTCTGACCTGTTGCTTTTCCATCCCTCCAGTGTTCCATCTCCACATCCACTAGCATGTTATTAATAAGGAAGTGAACCACTGGTACTGCCAA
The DNA here is from genome assembly GCF_000687185.1 of Egretta garzetta. NCBI lineage: Eukaryota > Metazoa > Chordata > Aves > Pelecaniformes > Ardeidae > Egretta > Egretta garzetta. The sequence goes on from NW_009259366.1 coordinate 477,812, forward strand.
CCTTGAGTGATGAGTATTTCAAAGCTCATGAGTTATGTGCCAAAAATTCAGGAGACCAGCTTTAAAATAATGGGATTTTTAAAAATGGATTTGTTTTATGTTTCTGTGATTTGCTTTCCAGTACTGACTCTGTAGAAACCTCACATTTTGAAGTTTCTCTCCTTGGAACTTAAAAGGCATCTTTTCCTTCATGAAAACATAGTTTTTCCCCCAATCCAGTATCTGGGACTAGAACAGAAAAAAACCCAAACATTTGCCAAATACTATAAAACTTGTGAGTATGGTGATTTGGCAACACTGGACTACTAATGAGATCAGTGTATGTGTACACCCTCGTAGAGTAGCATTCAGGATAGTAGTCAGCCATGCTCTCAATCTAAAGCAAACACAAAAGGACCTTTTGTGGTGCTGGAGTTTGGTAGGATATACAACTACCTAGCAGGTTTCAATGTGTTTGCAAAGTCTAAACAGAAGACCTCTGTCTCCGTCTGTTATAAGTCCAACACAAAATACAATATAATCCAGCACCTGTCTCCGTGCATGAAGAATCAGAGTGGGGTTTGTTATGTATGAATGATGTAACAGCACACATATTTCTGAGCACTTCAGTACCAGGATGCTTTTGGCAGCATGGGGAGACTGGAGGGAAGAGTTCAATGATGATGTTATGTTATGAAAGGAGATGATGCAGGCACCTGTTACACTACAGGTAAGTGTTAAGCAATAAGAAACACTGAAGGTAGTGTTTTCAAAATGCACATGTAACTCCTTACTCATCACACAAATAAATGACTTGCTATGTCCCTTCTCTGTCCCAGTGGAGCTAAGCTTCCTGTTGTGTGTGACTATAACAGAACCAGGCAATCTTGCTTGGGGTTGTGTCTTCCGAAAGCCAGTGGCACATGCTGTGGTAAGGAGGGGAATGTGCAGCTCATTGGTGTGGATGCACCCCTGGCCTGCATGCAGGTGCACTCACTGGACCAGCACTGGTTGTCCCCATTCACAAGAAATAATTCCTTCTTTTCCATCCTCCTTCCTCAGAGCAAAGCGAAGGCAACACCTGTTATATACAGAAAGATGTGGGATGTTTTGCAATGCCCTGGTCCAACCTGCAGTGATGTTTTCTCTGTCAGCCCAACCCCTCTCCAACTTCCTTGTCTGAACTCGCTATGTTCACCTAGATTTGGCAGAGGACCAGGGTTTTGGATGATGTTAAGTGCAAAAAAAATCTGCAAAATCCGGGTAGAGAGAGAGTGCCTGTTTGTGTGCCAAAGCAAGGGAAAGGCAGCAGCGCTGGGAGATCGGCCTCTGCTCAGTGCTAGTAGATCTATGCTGCAAACAGCACTGAGGGGAGCCAAGCTGCATTCATTTTTCTGCGGGTGGAACCACTTGTATGAAGCAAATTATCTGTATTTTTAAACAGATTTTTATTGACTCTTCATATCTTGACGGGCTGTGCAATTTTTGCTGTCAACCACTCAACAAGAAAATCAAAAACTGGTGCTGAAATGAACTCTTTCCTGGGAGGAAATTTTTTTATTTGACTAGGACCCCATTTATCTGTCTCCAAATACACGCACTTTGAATAGTGGCAGCACCTTCAAAACCGATGTGTTAAAAAATCCTGGGAGCTTAAGCTAGGTGGGATTAGCTGGGTGAGGGAGCAGAAGGTCTGATCTGATTATTGAATGCTTGGGAATGTGTGTGTTTTTTGGTTCAAAAATGTTAGCCGAATAAACAGCAGAACAGTTCATAATAGAATCACATGGGAAAATGGTTCAAGTTTTACATTTAGCACCAACATGGCTCTTCCCTGTCTTTCTTCTTCCTTTTGTAGCTTAGATATTTTAGTGCAATAGAGATATTGCATGCAATTGCCTAACTGTACTATTATTAATTATTTTCATTAGTGCCCAGGAGTATCTAAGATAAAAGCTCCATTACATTAGACACTGCTGACACCTGTTGTAAGAGACAGTCCCTTCTCCAGAGGTTTTGCAATCTAAGTAATCAGGCTGAGAGGAGAAGGCAGAGGCAAAGCTCTGAAGTGCCATTTTTGAGAAACAGGGGAAAGAAAGAAAAATAATTTCCACGTTTAAATACTTGAGATGTTGGGGACCTTGTTTTGTCAAAACAACAAGGCATGGTAATTTCACAAACAGAAAAGAGTGAGGGAGCATCCATTAAAAATATTTTTCTCCACTAGCATGGTAAGAGCATTTCTTCACGCAGAAGGGATGACTGTCCCAGCAGGAGCCACCCCTTGAAGGGCTACCTGCGAGGCCAAGGCCAGCTGGTGGTTTAGCCCACAGCCTAGCCCAGTTCAGCACATCTCCCACCAACCCCTAGCGATGGCCTTCCCAATTCTCATGAGCACAGCATGCACACCATCTGCCTCAGTGAGGTATTTTTATCAAAACCAACCTTCTTTTGCTGTTAAATTTCACCTTTCCAGTGTCATGTGTTTTGAACAGAGGCTTTTCAGAGCAGGTAGCATTCATTTTTTATCAAAGGAAAGTGTATTTTATCCAGTTGTCTTGTATGCAAAATGTCTGCACTACTTCAGCTCAAACTTTCATAAAAAATTTACTGTGGAACAGAACTGAGGGTGAAAAATGAGAGCCTGCACAGAGGCACCTGGGAGCCCCAGGCAGGTAAAAGCCCAAGGTGGGGAGATGAGGTCGTGGTAGAAGAGACACCCCCTTACCTATATCCCGAGCCTTTCAGGAGGGTGAGGTGTGGACTCAGCCCTTGTGGAGGACCTTCCCCGTCCCTTAAGCAAATAATCCCTTTCAGCCCCATTTGAATAACTGAGGAGCTGCATGGAGGGGCTGTGTCCTTCCACCCTGGCTGCTGGGAGGGTTGCTTTAGCGTGTTTGCTGAACTGTTGAACTGATAACCATTTTTCAAAGTGATCCTGTTTGCTTATAAGCCCATTAGGCTGTGCTATTTTTAATTCCTTAATACAGCATGTTAAATAAAAAAATACAAAACATCAGATCAAATTAGTTACCATAGCAGGTAGCCTCTTGGACTGCAATCAGTGAAGGAGATATTAATATGGAAAGAGGCTTGTTAACTTTAGTAGAGAGCCAGAGAGACCCTTTTCTTGCAGCTAATAAATGAGTCATGCAGGTACGTATTTTTTCAGAAGCTAGATATTTTTCCCATCTCAGGCAATTGAACTGCCCATATTTCATTAAGCCATCTGTCTGCTTGGGGTGTGTGTGAATTGTGTTGTTCAGTGTACTTTAAAATCCTAGCTTCCAAAAGCAGAGGTAAGAATAAAGGATTTGTTTACTCATCAATATTTCCATGAAGGATGGGATAAAATCTTCTAAGCAGCACAGGAGTATTGCCAGATATTGCTGTCATTTATGGAGCTGAATATAGCTTGTATCATATAAACTGAGTTAGTATGTGTAACAGAATAACTTTTATCCTGTGATATGGATTTGAATAGAATTGTGTATCTGAGGCTCTGATCCACAGGATTCATTAGCCATCCACTCATCTACCCTCCACTCATTAGCTGCTGCCTGTCAGCTTTGCAGCTGTCCCCAGCTTTGGGAAAGGGGCTGTGATGAATAAGGCTGCCCTGTGGTGAAAGGCAAAATGGTAATGTTTTGTTCTATGCTTCTTTGCTCTTGGTGGGGAGCTGCAAAGCCTGACAGACACCTGATAAACTCAGCCCTGTGAGGTTGATCAGGCTTCTGTACAAAGCACATCTCATATTCCTTCCCTTCCTCTTGGTCAAATGTGAAGCCTTTCTCTGCTATACCTTTGCTGCTAATACTTTTTCTCTCCTTCCAAAAGTAATATGAACTTTCTGAAGATATAAGTGATCAACGCCATGTATACCAGCCATTCTGCAGCTGGAGAGGTGATGAGAATATGTAACACGGTAAAATACAAGTCTTTGCAAATATTAGAGGTTGGCCCTGTAAGAGGATTTTGGAACTGAAACTGCTGATTTCTCTGGTTTGGCACTGAATAAATAAAGAATATGTTGTATTGTATCATTTGGCTTGTGCTACTGCTTCTTTGCCTCTTTAGACACAGATATTCCTCTTGATGTCCTAACCTGACACTGTGTCCTGAAAGGAGAGCAGCTGAGCTTCCAGGTTTAGGCTGGCAACTCCAAGGCAGATATCATCAGAGTGAAGGCTTCGTGTAACTGGAGATGTTGGACACTAGCACTTCAAATCTGACTATTTATTATTTTGGTCAAAAAAAAGCTGTTGGATGGTACCTGACAGCTGTTGTCTGACAATTTGGGATTAGGTCCCCTACTATGAAATTAAAAGATGTCACAGCCACATGACACAAAGCATGTAAAGTGACTCTGCCAGGTCAAGTTTATCCCAAACATATCGCCAGGTTGGTGTTTATGCTGGAAGGCTTCTTAGTTCTCTGCTTCTGCACCTAGCCTGTACTGATACCGTGTGTTCCAGCTAGGACATCAGATTTGTAGTTTTGGTTAGCCTGACAGTGATCTGGTGCTGGGGCCTGAGAAGCTGTGGTCTGGGCTGACCTACCACCTGGGAACTGAAATATTAGACACATACCTGAGAAGAGAATCTCAGGACAGTCTAAATCATGAGTAGCCCCCCCGCCACGAATTGCAATAAAAGAGAGATGTCAGTCTCAGCAGTGACCTTCAGCTGGTATGAACTTCACCTAGTATGAGCTGGCCTCTGTATCTACAATGTTCTGTGCTGTATTCAAAAAATGACGATTTGACTTCAGACACATATGTTTTCCCTAAGCATGCTGGGGATAGATGCTCGGCACTTGACCCTAAGGAGATACAAATTGGTCTCATTTAGCTGAAGGCAAGAACAAAACACTGCCGAGCATCTGACCTTCCTTATTATACTTTGGATTTTTGTCCAAGAGAGAAAAGCAACCAGATACCACACAAAACACAATAAACCAGTTTACAGCAAGGACACTGTTTTGCAGAGCTGAAATTCACATTACTTACCACTAGAGGCAACAGTCCTTGGTGAGTCAATCGGTGGGAAACAGGAATAATTTTCTTCAATTGAAGTCTTCTTTTTATTTCACTGTTCACATAAGAAAAAAAAAATCCATTTTTTATAGAGGTGCAGGCACTGTCATTTCACTATTCAGTTATAAATTAGGCTTTGAGTTAGATGGATTATTTCAGCAAACAAATGCATTGTGCTCTTATAGTTGGTATGTTTAGATTCATTAGATCCTTATTTTAGAGTAAGAACTTCTTTATGCTAGGAAATGCAATAAAGCCTATTGATTAACTGAACTCACTTATCAGATATACATGTGGTTGACAAGAGCCGCTTAGTATTTCCTGAGCAGGAAAGAGAATTCAGCGTTTTCATGTGGCTTCTATTAGTGTCCTCATTAAACATTCATGTCATTTTCTTTTCTTTCCCTTACTTGTCTAATAAATATACCATTAGGGCCATTAACTGCCAAGAGTTAAGTTGTTTAAGTGCTATAAGATATGCCCGGCAAATTGTTGGCTCCTGAGGTATTGGTTTTCTGTCTAGATATCTGGTATTTTCACAGTCCCTTGAAACTCCAAATCCAATCATCTCTGCAGCAGAAGAAAGGTAATTGAAACATTAGGCACAGCTCAGTCCCCAAGGGAATGAACAAACAAAAGATAGGCAAGCTTACCGTGGCATTCTACAAAGGTGGTATATTCTGTTTTGGAGGAAAAAAATCTTTACTGTTGGAATAAAAAACCCCACTGCAGCTAGAATTCATAACACTATTGGGGCAGCAGGCATGGAAATAATATTTTCCCTGCTAGTTGCACAAACATGGTGTAATAAAATAGCATAAGTAGCCTGGCAGGTGGACAGACACAGCTTGTAGGAGCTTTGAAATCCACAGATCAGGGTCCTTCCTGCTTTAGGGAAATCTGGAAATGTCAATCCTCACCTTAGATTATAATTGTTTTTAAAAAAACCCACATTTATTTCTATTCATGCTTAGCTTGTGCAAAGCACTTGAAGATCTTCAAGAAAGATAGTCCCCACATGAAGGAGCAGGTGGATATGTCAACACACATTAGGAAAAGAGGACAAGAGGTGATTTATACACAAGCCACCTTGAATCATTGTAAGAAATAGGGCTGCTGCTGCTATTTAGGAGGACTGTGAAGTGAGAGAGAGTAGACTCTTTGCAGGTATGCCTGGACAAAAGAAACCCTGAGCTGTAAACAGGTGGGTAAGGCAGGGTTAGGCAATGGAGGCTCAGAGATGTCAGGTAAGTAAATGGAGAATGACAAAGGGCTCTGGAGGTGGCTCCAAGAACAAGGATTGAGATGGTAATTAGGGAGGCAGCCAAAGGAATGGATGCATGCAGGCGATTGCTTTTGGCACAGGCCAGCAGACAAGAAGGGGAGGTTGGAGCTGGAGAAACCGAAAATAGGATATGTTGGTCACTAAAGGAAGATTTAATGAGAATGTCATCAAGAGAGAAAGTACTAGCAATGGGCAGAATTTCCAGAGACACTAGTTCTTACTGACTCCTTCCAAAAGGAAGCTGGGCTGAAGTGTTAAATCCAGCTGTTACCCGTGGTTGAGTGGATGTTACAATCCCAACAGTAGTTCAGCAGGATGACTTCTAGTTTCACCTTCAGCTCCACCTGCAGTGCTGCTCACTTAGCACAGGCTGCACAACAGATGCAGACAGGAACAGGAAAGGTGTTTTGGCTTGCAGGTCTATCTCAGCCAGTGGCGGTCACTGGGGGGTGTCCAGGAGACACAGAGCAGCAGTAAGGCTTCCTGACTGGTGTGATGTGGACTGGCGTGATGTGGCATGACTGGCTTCAGTGGTTAGCTGAAGTGGCTGGAACAGCCCCTTGGCATTCAAGTGTCATGAGCTCCTCACACGAGTTCAAATTCCTTGGAAACCTTATTGCTGAATGAGAAAACATCGGGTTTTATAACCACTTTCAGTTTGGAGGCCGTTCTGCCTTTGTTGCTGGATGCCCTTTATGTCACATGAACAACTCATTTGTATTTACTTCCTGAACATTTGAGGTGTGGTCACAATACCCACATGAAAGTTATGAGCAGCTGTCAGTATCTCACAGGTGTTTTGGGAACAACCTAGCAGATGGGTCCCAGCCTCACCTCAGTTTGGGGACTAACGGATGAATGGCAGATGTATTTTCTTTTTGGGCAGAGGTTTTGTGACTGGGTCTGTCACTTTGGGACATTATATTTCTAAATCCTTGTCCAGAATGTACCTCAACAATTTATGAGCAGAGATTTTGTCTCTGTCCTGTAAGTGCTGTTGCACCCATGCAGTGTGGTTTGTAGCACGCTCCCAGTTCTCTGGGCCCTGTGTTTCACTGTCCTGCTTTCTGCTCTAAAGAGCACCTGCCCTGGTAAATGGCAAGTACCTCAGCAGCGCTTCACAAAGCAGAGGCTGTGCCGAAAAGTCTGCCCTCCTTAGGCTTTCAGAAGGTTTTTTCGTCTCTCACATTTTGGGGATGCTGTCAGCTTTGCAACTGCTCTGCTGCCCACAAAACACCCAGGATACTCTTTGGTAGACTGGCCACGTTGCTGGAAAGAGGAGAACAATGTTTTCACTTCTCTGTCACTGTGTTGGCGTTTATAGGAAGGATATTGTCCCGAGCTACAGGCCTTGCTGCACTAAAATTTTTCTAAGATCCTTCGGTTTGTTCAACTTAGAAAGTCCCCTTTTACTTGGAGAATAGGTATAAAAATAGTTTTCATTTGTTGAAGCTACAGTCCCCTTTATACTCCAGTTTATTTTATAATATCCAATTATAATTGTGTTGACGAAAAGGACTCCTTAGGAAGGAAAGGGCTTGAGTCACTTATTTCTCCCATTCTCCACGCAGAAAATCCTTCTGTTTAAGGGGCAGGATCCCCTGCAGCTGACCATTTTCCATCAGTCTTTACTCAGGCATGAGCCAGCTGTTGCATGAAGTCAGCAGGAGCCTTTTCAGCAACTTCAAACAGCTGCTGGATCAGTTGCTGCCTGCGTGCGCTTGCTGAATAGCAGGGAGCAGGAAGCCTTTTGCTGCCTGGGCTGGCTGCAGCCTGACAAAGCAAGCTGACTTTTACAACGTACTTCCCTCTCTGCCTTGAACACTCTTTCTGTGGAAAGCTACACTGGGCACCTCCTGTTCGGAGAGTACTAGGTACGTTTTACTCAGTCTGTCTCAACAGCAAAGATGTTTGGAAGCCACATACAACAGAGAAAGCAGGGCTCTGTTGAGGGATGGGTTGAGGGATGCAGTCAGGCGTGAGTGCAGAGGGATGCGATGAGGCTGTTCCCAAATCCCTGTGAGGAACAGAGTGCCCCAGGCATCACTGCCCTTCCTGCAGTTTGCTGACTCCTTTGTCAGGTGTGTTGTGCAAGCTGCATTTCAGAGAAAATCTCTGCTTGTCATTAGAGATTTCTAATATCCCTAGCCTGTCATCATTAAAGGTTGCAACCTACCTTATTAATGAAAGCTTTTTCAACAGTTATAAATATTCACAAATGGCTGAATACTTAGGAATGACCTTTTATTCTTACAAAAATTCCATCTTTGTGTTTCCTATGAATAAATTAATGCATGTGGAAACTATAGGGATCTTGTGCCAGGAGATCTCCATCACCATGTGCTGTTGAACTACAGAGCTGAGTTGAACATTGTCATGTACATAAATTAGTTTCACAAGCACAATTTGGCAGGTGTGACAAACTATTGCTTGAAGAATGCAGGCCTGATAACACAGAGGCAACCCCACTGGAATAAGGGGCAGGATTTCTCAAACCACAAAGCACTTTGCACATCTTGAAGCTACTGCAATGTAAGTGGAGTAAACATTTGGCCAATACAGAAAACAGGCATATCTCCTGCTTATGAACCCTGCTGCTGTTTCTGCATTCACTCGGGAAGGGCTGTGGGATTAGTATCCATAGGAACCATGGCGAAATGCAGGAAAAACGCTTACCTGAAACTCAGTTGCATAATTTTAGCAATGCAAGGGTGTAGTGTGGCATAGGGTGCAGACCTCTAGCACTGGCCGGACCCTTTGAAGGAGGCTGAGGAATCTGCACCGCTTCTGCAGCATAGGAAGGCACATGGAATTAGCGCTACGGGCTCGGATGTGGCTGGGCTGTGCAGCCTGTGATGGGAGGTGGAGCTGCAGCACTGCACACCCAGACATCCAGAGGCATCTGCAAACCTGGAGCATTCAGCATGACCTCCCAGAGGCCTGATTTACAGAGCAGTGTTTGGGTGATGGGAGTGTTGAGCACCTCCTGAAAATTTGCTCTGCTTGGGTACACAAAATGTGAGGGGGGTGCAATCCAAGCACGTAATCCCAGGTGGGCTTGCCTGTTTCATCTTTGTGCTTTTTGTTTTCTCAGAAAGGCAACTACAGCTGCCCCTCTTCACTTTCCTCTGCTTTCCTTTCACAGCCAAGGGGGAAAGACTCGCTCTTTTTACTCCCATGGCCTTGTCACCAGCAAACAAGTCTTTGCTTCACTTAGCTTTAGGGCCCAAGAGCAGGCTGCCAGTGTTGACTGATGGAACATTATAGACCAATGTGGGGAAGACACCTTGAAGTGTATTATTTTAATGGAGAATGTGAGGTTCATAAGGCTTGGTCTGCAATCAGATACCATCACCTCCCACCTGCTGTTTAGACCTGCACTGCTTCTGACACTGGAGTCCCGGGGATATTTTTCGCAGCCTGCACTCTGGACTACAAAATGGCAAAAAGCAATTCCTTGTCATTTATAAACTGAAAAATACATTTGGCATTACAGTTTCTATTTAAAATTAGCTATTTTCTGCTGCAAAGTGCTGTTGCTAAGGTTAAGATGGTCCGGCAGGTTCCAGTGGCTTTCAAGACAAGGCAATGTACTGCATCTGAAGGCAATAGCAGCCTTATGGTGAGCTAAGGGAAGAGAAAATTTGCTGTGTTCAAAGGCTTCAGAAAGGGATGAAGACCTTGTGGAGTGCATGCAATAGTCAGTACAGAGACATATTTGTAAGGTACAGGTAACCTCTCCCTCATAAATAGACATTCAAAAGGATGGCTAATTAAATTACTTGCTCTGATGAGAAATGGTAACATTTTTCAGGGCTGACACTGAATTCACAGCAAACTATCTTGGATGCCTTATTTATGAAGGTGAATTTCTGGAATTTGCTTACCTACCTGTACTTCTCTGCATGTGATGTAAACTGGGGAGTCTACCACAAATTTAGCATTTATGGTGCAGACTGGTCTCAAAAAACAGACCAAAATTCTCTGATTCTTTGTCTTTGAGCACCAGGAAAACAAAGTTGTTTTAAACTCCTATCTCTATTTTTTAAGATCAAAAAGAGTCACTCATAATTTTTTGCATCCCTTTTTAGCGGAACATAGCTCTCTGAAGGGTATTAAGAGAGTGTAGTGAACTACAGTTAAAAATGAAATGGTAGAGTTAGCTGCCATACCCATCAAGCAGATCACTGGGAGAGCTACTTTGCTAAGATTAGAAAGTAACTAGGGTTTTTTTTGAAGGCCATGTTTCTCTAGTTCCTACAAAGCCTATAAATGTACATTGGAACCTAAAAAAATAGTCCTGGTAAAATCATGGGATCTATGCCTATATTCCCTGCAAGTGCCTACAGATTGGGCTGAACTATAGCTGAGATGAACACAGTTCATGCAAGCCAGAAATTAGACAAGTCCCTGGTCCCTCCTATGTCTTTCTCTGCTAGGCTGCTGTGTTTGATGATGCCTTACTAATAGCCCTAAGTTTGTTGAAGGCTCTTTTTGAAGACAGGTGAGTATTTCACTGCTTGAGGTGAGTTAGTTTGAGAAGCTGTTCCCAGGATTTATGCTAGAAACTATACTTATTGACCCTGGCAGCCCTGTAGGTTGTAGGTAGGCCTTTTATTTAATCTGGCTACTGCTGGTGACATCACAGGACCTTGGCTTGTTTACTCGCCCCTATACTTCCTCACTCTGCCTACATAAAAACTCTGTGGGAAAAGAGGTGACTTGGGCATGGGAGAACTTGGGCTGGACACTGAATCTGCAGGAAATTCTAGCTTAATGATTGGCAAATACAGTCATGCTGTCAGAGTGACTGCTTCAGCCCTGCTCATATGTCATGGCATCACTGTTTTTGCATAGTTAGCAAGCCACCCTTCCTTATGTCCTATACTTCACTCCAGCAGGAGCTGCGTGACTAGTCCTGGATGCATGCCTAGATCATTAAGTGATGAAACAATTCTGCTCCACATGTAGCCTGATACATAAGGATTTTGTTTGGGATCCTAGATAGTCAAGATTTCTCAAGGGTAAAGGTATTTAAAAACACTTATCTGCACCGGGTGATTAAATGTTTCAGGAAATTCGGCATATCTGAAATTTCCTACCGAATATGCAATGCAGCACTTTTTTCTACAGTATTCTGGAACAGTTTTTGAGATTGGAGAAAATGGATTTTTCATGTAACGTTTTTGAATATTACATATAACCTGCATTGATATACACACATTAGCCTACAAGGCACATCTGTAGCAGTAACAGCCTTCAGTTAACAGAGAGTCACAAGAAGGATGCATAACTCAGAAGGGAAAAGAGAAAACAGAAAGCACTCTGGTTAAATGGCAAAGAGTAGGAATATATTCATACCAAAACTATTGTTTAAGAAATGGAAATCTAGCTCTTGTAATGCTAATGGAGTGGAAACTAATCTTCTTCTTATATCTTACCTGCCAGTCTGGAAGCAGGATAAAAGGAAATTTGAAGAGCAAGTAGCCAAGGATACCAAGGGCAATAATAATTTATTTGAAGTATATCAGAAATACGAAGTTTGCAAGACAGTCAGTGTCTGTACTAGACCATTAGAGTGTGAAATGGTCAGTCACATTGCAGGGATGCTAAATGATACCTTTGCCTTGGCCTTAAAAGCAAATGTCATTGGAAAATATGTATTCTGAGTTTATTTTCTCTTACAGCTAGCAGCTAGTAAGTATGAACTACAGAGGCAAAGGTCTCAGAAAACTCAAGATATTCCATAGTAATAAACTACTCAAATGAGACCTTTGAGGAAGGAGTTATAGATACTAAAAATGTGGCCCACCTGTAGCTGTAGCAGTACAGAAGGTCTTGGAAGAGATCAGAATTTTACAATCTGAGCAGACAAGACAGAAAAAATTTTGTGATCTTCACCGTTCATCTGGGGAACTGAAGCAGAAGAGGGGTGGGGGTAGCGGAGAGAAATCTGCTTGCCCCTGTGGGAAATCAGCAGAAGGCAGGGGACGTGGGATGGAGGACTCCCGGGCCCCTTGCACAGCCCTGCTCCTTGAGGACTTCGGGTCTGCCTTGTCCCCTGCACACCCAGCCCTGCTCCACTGGCTCCTTCCCCAGCACTAAAAAACACTTCCAAAAACCCCCTTCCCTTTCCTCTCCCACTTACCTGAGTACTCCTAAAGAGCCCCACAAATCCTGACAGATCAGATTTGAGGCTTTTAAATGTGGAAATACCACTGGACTGATTTTTTGAATGCTTGACCAATTCTAATATAAACCAAGTCTTGGCAGTTCCTGGACATTCAAGGCTGCAGAATTACTTGGGGTAATTAAATTATTAGAGGTAAGGGGCCCCTCTACTTGTTACCTTTTTCATGCTTTACAGCCTCATAAATCTTACATCCACATATAGCATCTTGTCACATCAAGCCATTAATAAAAGCATGGTCTTTCCTGTCTCAAAGTGCAGTGGTGATGAACAGTGCACATGCTTGTCAAAAAAGGATGCCCAGCATTTAAGAGTGTGTGCTGTATTTTGTACCAGAGGGAAGGCAGAATTAGAAAGCATCAGGAAGTGCATGCAAGAGCTGGGCAGGAAGGGGCTGGTGGCCCACTGGGGTCCTTTCCACAGGGGAAAGGAGAAGCAGCACTGGTGTTTACTTGGGATTACAGAAGGCTTTGCTCAGAGCTATTAGAGGAATAGAGGTGAGGTGCAGGAATCTTGTCATAAATTAAAAAGTGGTTAAAAGGTAGGAAAAAAAGAGCAGGCAAGACTGGCCAGTTTTCAACACTGGAAACAATTGACAGAGAGGTGCCCTAAGGAGAAGCACTAGGGCAGGTGTCCCTCAGCATATTTAGTAATGACCCAGAAGAGGCAGGGAGTAGTTAGGTGGCAAATTTCCTGATGGTACAGAATGGTTAAGATCAGTGAGGCCTGGAGAGAATTATGAGAAACATCAGAGAGCCCCTAGCAAAACTGATTATTGGGCAACCCAATGGTAGTTGAAATTCAATTTGGGGAAGTGCATTGCAAATTGGCAGTGCACAATGAAAGGAACAATTGAAGCAACCTGAACATACTGATGGGTTCTGAGTTAGTCACAACCACCGCTCCTGCCCAGGGAGAAAAGGGAAAAGAAAATAGTTTTCTCTGCGGACAGTCCATTTTGCAGAAACAGGGAAAAAAAATGAATTATCTTTGTTAAGCATGTAAGGAACAGAATAATAAACAATCTGAAAATCCAGACACAAACCCCATAGGCCCATCTTCATCTTGAAGCCTTCATTGGGGTCTGGTCAGTTTGTCTTGCTGAAGACATAAATGGGAAGTGTGCCGGTAAGGAAGGTGGGAAATGTGACAGACACAGGAGGAAAGGAGAAGGAGGATTGCCTTCTACAAGCAATTTTGAGATTGAGGGCTGTAAGACAAGCTCCTCTTCTCCCTGTGATAGAGACATGGTAAATAAAATAGAAGTACAGGGTAAAACCACAGACAGCAGGAGCGCCAGAAAGACCTGCTCAGTCTCTTGGGTTGACTTTGACTGGCTAGAAGGGCTCAGCCCTGCATTCCTACTTGTCTGATCTGCTGCCCAGGGTGCCCTACCACCAATCTCTCACAGCAAGACTGAGCTTACCTTTGTAGGGTCTCAGGGCAGCACTCACCAGTTGAGGGCATGTCTGCAGGACCACAGCCGTAGTTCTACCCTTCAGTTGTCAGCACCCCTGCTGCTTTGCATTGCCTTTCCAGAGCACCTTCATGACCCAAGAAACAATTCAGTCAAGTAGCTGCTTCTCCACAACAAGCTGGCATTCACTTAGAAAAGTCTAGTTTCATCTTACTGATTTAAAGATGCCATTTGGAGTCCTTCTTTGCAAAATACCTTGCCTCTGCCTGACCTGGATGGACTGGAACATTAAAATTGTGCAGTCTGGGCCCTGGGATCACTCACTGCATCCTCTTGTCTGGGCTTTTCACAGTCCTGAACAAGACAAGTAAGCAATTTTCTCTGTATTGACACCTTTCTACATCTTCTTGTTAAATAGCACACTCAGACCTGTATTGCTGCTGAGATGCCCTCATTAGTCCATTCACAGTGGACAGCAGAAGCTGTCTGACAGGCATGGATGGTCTGAGATGGTTGCAGGGTTCCTCAAGGAGCTCCCTTGGGCCTCATCGATGGTGATGGGAGCTCAAGCATCTCCGGTTCATGTCAAGCAGGAAAACTGGCTCCTCACTTCCTTCCCTGTGGTTTGAACTAGGGACCTTCTGGTTCAGCCCACAGACCAGGTACATCACTTAATTCCCTCCTCCATGGTAACTACAAGGGTAGTCCATCCCAATGAAGTAATGTGGTTTCAACTGGGTATTGCCTTTCAGAATACCACAAAAGGTTTGAGGTAAAGATTTCAGCTGTTTTACACTTTTTAGAGTTAAATAATCCTAAATAATTTCAATTAACTTCCAAATGTGTTCAAGGTATTTCAAATGTATTAATAGAATCCCCAGGCAGTTGACATGACAGTGAGCGTGTTTTACGGACAGCACTCCACATAGGTTTTGTACCATATGGGCGGATGAATGATGTCCTGATTTCCTCCTTGTCCCATTGGTCCATGAAGAGCTGAATTCTCTATGGGGATGTGATGGACTGATACAGGATTTATCCTGTGGATATGTTCTCTTGGGTTGTCTTGGCTACATCACTGCAGAGGAGACTGCGGATTGCAGCCTGGGGGCTTGTCTTGGTGATGTGGTGTGACCGCAGTCTGCACTCAGTGCACTGTCATGCTGGATATCCACAGCTCTGTTTTCTGCTTGTTTTCTGCTGCTTATTTTCCTTTGACAGTTCCTCCCAGCCCAAACTGTGATAACTGTATGAGATGAGTGGTTGTCCAGGAAGATCTGTGTGTGTGGAGGCTTGTAATGGCAAGCAGACAAGCAGGCAGCAGTACGTTGTTTTGTTGCACAAGGTAGGATGCTCACTACATGAAGGTTTGTTGGCAGGGTTCATAGCTGATGGCTTACATTGATTCTAATGATAAAAGTTACTTTTGGTGCAAAACAAAAACAGAAGCAGAGGGAGAGAAAGTAAACAAGGCAAATTCAGCTGAATACTAAAAAAGACTTTCTCCATGAGCTACCTGTTTTCAAAACTGGCTGTGATGGGACCCAACACTATTCAAGCACAAATGTCAAGAGGCAATTCACTGTCTGGGACAGGGTGCTGGGCAGCCATGTCCCCCACCACACTGCCCTGCTGGGGAAGCTGGAGATGTGGTATGCGTCAGGAGCATGGCATGCTCTGCAGGTCCTCCCCTGGCACTCGGCTAAGTGATCTGAGCCCAGTTAATTCCCTGCACCCAGAGCTGACCTTGACCCTGGCAGAGGGCTAGAGGTATGGGACCAGCTCCAGACATTGTCTTTTCTGGCCAAACTGATTATATGAAAAGGCAGCCTCAGCTTGTAGTTCTTTTATGCTTCTGTCAAGCATCAGATATTTGTGTTTCTTTATAGTCTGTTGTGAAACTTGGCTCATTGCTGTTTACATTCTGATATATATATTTTGCTTTCTAGAGGATCTGATCAGCTCTACTGTTCTCAGTGTTATCCAAATATGCTTTAGAATTAAATTTGGCTTCCCCTAAAGGAACACAGGAATTGGGAGAGAATTTTGCTTTGTTCTGGGTCACACAAGGCAACTTCTCAGCACTTTGTACATTTAAGCAGGTTCTGAGTTCTGAGTTCTGATTCTCATACAAGAAAGTAGTAACCATCACAGGTACTATAAGACAAAGAATTACCAGTTGGATAGCATGATTCATCTCTACCCTCACTGTTGAATATATGAGATGAAAATAAAAAGGTTCAGCATCATATGTCCTAACCTATCAAAAATGTAAAAAAATCAATACTAGAATAGTACATTCTGGGCAAAGTTCCCCTAAAAGAGTGGGACAGCACTTTCTATTTTTAAATTGATAGTCTGTTTTTATTTTTTTCTGTAGTGCAGGAAACAGCTGTGCTTTGCCATAAGAAGAAAAAGCCGACCAAGTAAAACATGGGAGAGAAAAGCAGCTCATCTTTACTTTAAACACATCCCAGAGGTTTTTCACTACCACTTAACTGCGCTAACAATTTCTCTCATCCTGATTGCTGATGCAAGAGCCATGACTTCATTTTGGCTCCGAATACATTCTGAGAGAAGACATGGAAGGAGATGACACCATCTGGACATCCTTCCCTCTGCAGAGTGGCCTCTGGAGTATAAATCAGATGTGGACTCTACCTCAGGCCCAGCTTTTCACTTTGACTCTGATGCTTTTGTTCTGTCAGATGTGTAACAGTGTCCCACCTGCAAAAATCAGACCCAACATCAGTGTATTCATAAAAAGAGTGTAAATCTCAAGACGGATATCATCTCCTGCAGGTTGTCTTTAGGACAGTTTTCCCAGACAACTGAGTTATGCCACTGTCCCCGACCTGTACTCCTGACATGATCAACTTTGTGGACTGAGAAAACTTCCCCCCTGTTCTGCTGCGAGCCTGTTGTCTTCTGCCTGAGTTGTGGGGCTTGCTTTGCTCTGGCTGATCCCTCCTCCTCACATACACTGCCAACTGTGGCCCTGGCCTCCCAATGGGAATTTGTGTCTTCAATGCAATACCCAAAATTTCTTTCAAGGTTGTAGCAGATGTGGGATGAGTGCAAGCTTGCCCCATGCAGCCAGCTTGAAGCTATCTGTACTGACCTGCCTGACTGCTGCACCTGCTCAGCCTCTGCCTGTCCTCTCTGCATTTAATGCAGGATTAAGGAGTAAAGTGAATTGCTTGTAACAGGCTCTCCCTCCCTCCCTTCGGTACTGTCATTTGAGCTGCCTGCTTCTCCTTCTGTTGTGGTTTAACCTGGCAGGCAGCTGAACACCACGCAGCCCCTCGCTTACTCCCCCCCTCCCTCAGTGAGATGGGGGAGAGAAACAGAAAAAAAAAAAGGTAAAACTCATGGGTTGAGGTAAAGACAGTTTAATAAAATAAAGTAGAGGGAAAGAAAAAAAAAGCAGTAATAATAATAAAATAATAATAATAATAATAATAGAGTATACATACAAAACGAATGATGCTCAATATAATTGTTTAGCATGTCTGAGCAGTGATCCCTCCGTGCTCCCCCCTCCTCCAGCTAACTCCCCACCCCCAGCATGATGTTAGATGGTCTGGAACTGCCCTTTGGCCAGTTTGGGTCAGCTGTCCTGGCTGTGCTCCTTCCGAGCTTCTTGTGCCCCTGGCAGTGCAGGGGAAGCTGAAAAAGTCCTTGGCTAGTCTAGGAACTACTTAGCAGTAACTAAAACATCAGTGTGTTATCAACATTCTTCTCATCCTAAATCCAAAACACAGCACTATGCCAGCTACTAGGAAGAAAATTAACTCTATCCCAGCAGAAACCAGGATACCCTTGCTCTTAGTCTGGCCCCTTCCTGCCTTTTCCATCCATGCTAAACTCCTGGTCTACTCCAGCCTCTGCAGTGAGGCATGGACTTTTACCTGGCGCTCTGAGACAGATCACCCTCAGGGCCCATCGGCAAGACATACATCAACAGCATTAGACACTCAGCATCACTCCTACTTCACGGCAGCAAATCATAAAGAGCCTGAAAGGTCTGGCATGTTCCTCTGCAGAAACAGTGTCTGTCCCTTGCTGCAATCAGCTTGGTTACTTCACTGAGAAAACGCCTCACTGGCTCAGATACCTTGGATTTGAGAGCTCACTGAAAGCAATGGATTTGCTTTTTGTCAGCCTCAGTAAGACCTTAGCCATGTTTCCAGTACAAAATCCCATATGATGCTCAGCTCTTTGTAAGATAGGCTCACCACAACTCCATTGCTTTCCAGACACCCAACCTAGACTATTCTTAGTATGAACCTGCTCTTTTTTAAAGCCCATCATGATGCTGGTCTGAGCTGTGCTTTTAGCTCTATTATTGATCTTCACCTCAGCAGCTGCACACCTGTGGATGTGAGCTGCATCCATGCATCCTGCCGCTGCCCTTTGTCCCTGGGAAGCAGCATTTTTCTTGAGATTCGGCCTTGCTGTCTTTCAGTATCCCTCCACTTCCTTTGAAGCCTTTGATTTGGGCCCAGTTCTCCATGGCCACATCACACAGAAATCCAAGGATTACAAGTGAAATAAAACAGGATGGAAGGAAGTGAAGGGTAAAGAGGGAATGTGTTGGTTTTGGTAATGATCAATAATCAGGTAACGATACAGCATCCATCAGTGATGCACCCTTCTTTTTGCTGTCTGCAGTCATCAGGTGGTTGGCTCTGTGGATTTGGGGATTTGCAGGTGTGGGTGAGAGCAGAGAGGGCAGAGCTCTTTATTTCAATAAGCACTATTAGCTGCCTCTCCTGCAGTAAGGCAGGGCTGGCTATGGCTCGTGTAGATTTCTGTCTGTAGGCTTTTGTACATAGAGCTCTGGGTTTCTGCCATGTCGCTGCACCATCCTGCTGCATCTGAGTCCAGACATCAATCTGTAGCATTTGGGGAAAGCAAATGCCCAAGAGATGTGAATTTGCCACAGCTTACCTTCTGGTTTGTCCCTACCTCACAGTGTATATTTCAGTTCAGCATTTCAGTTCCTTATCCTCTCTTGCTACTTTCTCTGAACTAATTAAATGCAAGCAGCCCTTTCAGTTGTGCTACAGAAAATGCATAGCAAATGAGCTGTACCATGAAAGAGCAAGCCATTATCAGCACTGGTTGCAGCATAGCAAAACACTTTAACTTTACAGCAGAGGACATTTTAGTTAATAAGTATTAAAATCATATAGTTATCATAGTACTGACAAGCAATTATAATGCTGATCTCTGGTCTGGGTGGTGGTGACCGTCTCCAGACTGTGGCATGGTTTTTTACCTTGTTGAATAGGTCACGGAAGGGCAGAAAAAAAGCCTTTCACTGCCACCAGCAAATGACTTGACCCTCCCAGAACTGCAGTGCTGAAGACATAGGAATCAGCCATCACTAGAGAAAATCCCCTGATGGCTGAGACACTGCCTCTCTATCACATTAAATAACCAATGACAAAATGCAAGTCAGATGAGCTAGGAATTTCTTTATCAGTTTATACACAGGTTACTAATCAAGTGGATGTAGTGCTTTTGTTGTTTAATCTTTGAGGCTGAGTCCCTTGTAAGTGAAGCGCTGTTCTCTCTGGGAAAAAAATAAAGGGACTGCTGGGAGAATGATAAATGCAATGTAGGAAGGCAGCTTCTTGGCTGATTGAGGGTTATTTGTGCTTCTTTTTTCCCCTTCCTGCCTGCAGTGCCATTTTGAGTTGCAGAGTTCAAGTGCAGATAAACACTGTTTTGGAAGCTTAAAACAGGGAGTCGTTTGTCCTCAGCTAAAGGCCTTAGAGCTTCCTGGTTCATTTTCTTTCTCTTGCTCTAGACGAATTACGCTAGAAGTATCTGGTAGTTTGTTTCCCATTTGGTATTTAACAACCCTGTGTGGAGGATGTGCTCTGTCATGGAAGGTGCTCAGCTGGTGGAAACACCAGCTCAGAAGGAGGACTCCCTGCTTACCCCAGCTGACGGAGGTCACAGCTCTGCTCCCAGGAGATCCCTAGCACTGTGTTACACGACAGGTACAACACAAAACTACATAGTAGCCTCACACTTTTCTGCTTGCAAAGCAAGCTGTGTTAAAAGCAAAGCAAAACAAAACAAAACTGGTTAACACAGACAAGTCTATTCAGAGTTTTCACTTTGATCCTGGGACTTGGTTCCCTTTTTAGGAATTGCTGGCAGGAAGACCCTGAATGGCCTGGTGGGCACCATCTGTTCTCTGGGAGTCATCAGAAGGGGTGGGCCAAAGCCCACATGGAGTTGAAACTGGCAAGGGAGATGAAAGGCAAAAGAAAAAAATTACAGGTGTATCAGCAGCAGAGGGACGACTATGAAAGATTTGGGCACACCAGTGAGTTGGAATGGGGTCATCGTCTTAATGGGGATGAAGGAGGCTGAGATACTGAACACCTTGCTATGACTGGCCTTCAGCAGTTCCACATCCCTGAAACCAGTGAGTATATGTAGTGCAAGAATGATTTATGCTTGGTGGAGGACGATCAGGTTAGGGAATATGTAAACAGACTAGAAATGCACAAGCCCATTGGCCCTGATGAGATGCACCCACAGATGAATCTTCCACCACAGGAAGTTAGATGATGTCATGTAAGGTCACTGTTGATTATCTCTGGGCCACGATGACTGGGGGAGGTTCCTGAGGATTGGAAGAAAGCCAATGTCACTCCTGTTTTCAAGGAAAAGAAGGAGGATCAGCCTCACATTTGTTGCTGGGAAGATGATGGAGCATCTCATCCTGAAAACCATTACCAAACATATGAGGGACAAGAAAGTGATTGGGAGTGATCAGTATGGATTTACAAAGGTGAAATCATAACTCACCCACTTCATAGCCATCTGTGATTAAAAATGAGACCATTAATGAGAGCAAAGCAGGGGATGTTGTTTCTACTGGGTTTGACAAGGCTTTCTGCAGGGTGTCCCATAATATCTTCATTGACAAACTGGTAAAAGATGAACTAGGTAAGTGGTCAGTGAGGTGGACTGAAAACTGGCTGAGCTGCCAGGCTCAGAGTACTGTGATCAGTGACTCAAAGTCCAGCTGGAGGCTAGGCACTAGTGGCTGACCCCAGGGATTGATACTGAGGGCAGTACCATTTAACATGTTCACTTACGACCTGGAGAATGGTATAGAGAATGGTACAGAGTATGTTGTCTGCAAGAAGTGGGAGGAGTGGTTGAAATTTCAGAAAGTGGGAGGAGTGGCTGAAAAAAAAAAAA
>NW_009259366.1:498992-540797 GCF_000687185.1 Egretta garzetta
GAGCTGTGCTGCCACTCAGAGGGACCTCAACAGACTGGAGAAATGGGCTAACAGGAATCTCATAAAGCTCAACAAGAGGAAGATCCAAGTCTTGCACCTGGGAAGGAATAATCACATGCACTAGGGCAGACTGGGAGCTGGCTGACTGGGAAGTTGCTTGGAAAATAAATGTCTGGGAGTCCTGGTGGACATCACATGTCAGGCAGCAATGTGCCCTTGCAGGAAAGGTGGCCAGCAATATAATGGGCTCCCTTAAGCATAGCAACCTCAGCAGGTCATGAGAGGTAATCATTCCTCTCTACTCACCACTGGTGAGGCACATCTGGAGTGTCCATTGTTTTGCTACCCAATAGAAGAGGCACATGGATATATTGGAAATGAACCCTTTGAGGAGCCACAAAAATGACAAGCACTGGAGCACCCAGCATACAAGGACAGTCTGTCAGAGCTGGGATGTTTAGCCTGGAGAAGAGAAGGTTCAGGAGGATCTTGTGAATGTATATGCAACACCTGATGCAGAGAGTAAAGAAAACAGAACCAGAGTCTTCTCAGTGGTCCAGTGAATGGCTTCCTTGGGCAATGTCCAAAATGTAAGCCCTTACTGGCTTGGCTGGAATTGGGATGAGATACAAGCTCTACCTGGTGTCCATTGCAAGGGTGAGAACCTCAAACTCAAGTAGTTTCCTCTGTCTTTGCCTAGTGTCTCTGAAGTCAAGGAGGGTGTGTGAAGAGCCCATCAGTGAATGTGGGGGAAGGATGTGAGAAGGTGGTGTGACTCTTTTCTGACTTCAGTACATACATATTTCCTGCAGAGGGCTTGGAATGAAAGATAATTGGAGCATTTGACCTGGGGATGAAGAGCTCCTTTGACAGACCTTCTGAGGGAAAGGAGTCCTGCTTGACTAAACTTCATTTACAATAGCTGGGCAATCCAGCATCTGGGGAGATGACACAAGCTGGTACTTGTCTCTGAAAAAGAGTCAGATAGATTTGCCTTTAGTAGTTTGCTTGAACAGTCAAAGAATGATGTGGGGGACCTGCTGGTCAGATAAGATAATGCCCAGCATCCAGCTGGTTTCAGCAAGGCCAGGATTTTCACCCCAGTGTCCTCATTGCTGCATGTGCCTGTGCCAGTCTGGAAGAGAGATCTGGTCTGCTGAGACCTGCTGCACCTCCCACCAGTGTGAGTGTGGCAGCAGCAGACCTCTCTCCCTGCTTGAGGCTGGTGAACTGCTCTCCACCAGCTGAGAGCTGTCTGGAGGCATGTATTGCCTGGGGAACAGTATGCCAGTGCGGGCTCTGCTGGATATTACAGCCCTCAGAGTAAAGAGTATGAAAGGGAAGGCTGGCAGGGACATAAATGAAATTTCTTGTCCACAGAAAGTACCAGTAAATCAGAGCCCTGCAAAAACCACAATGTCACAGTGTGCTTGCTCATCACAGCTCTTGTTTGCTCTGAAGTTATTTCAGCACTGGTCTGCAAATCTGACTGCCACAATCAATGTTTGGTCCGTCTCTGGACTGAAGCCATTTTCTTGCCACTGTTTTTTTCCCATCTGTTGCTAGGCCCTCCTAGGGACCAGGGTCTATCAGATCGTGTGCTTGCACAGGGCCTGCAAAGGCCCAGCCAGCAGTGTACACCGCGAGTGTGCAAGCACTGGTGTGCACCCAGCACTGTACATCCCGATCTGGTAACCCTCTTTTACCACACTGCAAGTCCAGAAAGGCAACTTCTCTCCTGTCCCCTACAGACACTGAAATGTATTTCCTCAAATTTTCCACCTCCTTGGCAACAGTCTTGGCAAACAAGGAATGTAGCTTACATCTATTTTTGCTTAAATTCTCCAAAAGGACATTAGGCAGTTATGGCTCTGTGCAAGGTACTAAATCCTCCTCCACTTCCTTCTCTCAATCTTACTCTCCTGTGAATTCAAATCCAGGACATAATTTCAGACTAAAAAATATCCCTTACATATTCTCTCTCCTTCCACCTTGGGGATGTAGATATTCTTCCTGAAATCTTCTTCTGGGGTCTCTGTGGCCATGAACATGGCATGGGGAAGAACTTGGCCACCCATCAGCTGCATCACAATTACTGGCTTATGAGTGGGACCAGCCCCTCAGTGGCCTTCAGACTCAACAGTTCTGAATTCCCCATGTCCCTCACTTGCAGAATAGCATCTGCAGTAAGTTTTCTGGCTCAGGTCAGTCTGATATTTCAATAGAAATAGAACTGGACTTGCAAAGCAAAGTGGAACTCATAATTTTTAAACACAGCCCTGTTCTGTCACACTGGTATCAGCTCACATGTGAGCAGCGCCATTCCAGGCAGTCACTGCCACTAAAAAATGCCAGCATAGCTTTCAAAGCTGTACAGTTTTCAGATACTTCCACTAATTTCCTTCCAGTTTGAAGATACATTTGGCCACACCAGCTTCCTTTGGTGCTAGTGTAAGAACTGTAGGTGGCTCATCAGTCTTTTAAACAGAGAATGCCACTGCCATTGGAGGACAACAGTATCTCCTCCAACACGTCCTCAGCTCCTGCAGGAAGCACTGATGAGGTCAGCAGGATGGCCTGTGTGATCGGTGATAGCAGAGAAGAGCAGGAGTGGGTCTGAGGGTGTCCTCGGGGCAACGCCTGTCTGAGAAGCCTTGTGCTGTTTGCAATACTGTCCATCTGCAGCCAGGTCCGTTGTGGAGCAGCCACCCTCCCCTCTCTCTGATGGCATCAGAAGGTTGCTACAATGCAAGTCCTCCCTGTATTCCTTCCAGAAAATGTCTTCCCTTCTCTGTAGCCTTTTATGCATTTGGAAGCTTTGAAAGTCCTCTTCTGGGTGTTTGTGTGTGTGTGTGTGTGTGTGTGTGTGTGTGACACTGAGAACAAGGAAGAGCCTTGCAAAAACTTGAGCCTGAGATCCATTTTGTATGCGGTGTTCATACTTTAAAGTGATTTAACTTGGTTATTAGAGCAAGATCCTTGCTGTAGCTGAGCATTCAGCACAAGGTCACTGCGTGAGAAATTGGTTCTTTTGTTTCTTAGCAAATTTATGCTGTTACGCTCAAATAAAATGTTCAAGAGAACAGAGTATCTATTCTATATTTAGGCAGGTATACAAATAATACAGTTGTTTGTGCTTCTCTGCACCCTGCTTATAAGTGGCTTCATTTTTAAAAAGGTTTATAAAAGGTGAATAGGTGAGGAAGTTTCTCTCATCATTACAGTGTTGAAGCAATTTTCCCTTTTCCCCCTTCTTTGGTCTGTAACTGGTTCAGTTATACAATGTAACCTTAATTATCTAAATACAAAATTTATTTCAGATTCTCATGACTCAGGTGAACACGAGCCTGCTGAGTCTGCAAACACTACAAGACAAAGCTCAGATAGTTTTGGAACCACAGGGGTTTGCTTGCTTTTTTTTTTTTTAATTTTAGGATTTGTTTGTGTTTTTCCTTAGCTGCCTGGGAGCTCCAGTTAGCCGGGCTTTGGATAATCAAGGTTTTCACGTACACAGTGATTGGGAGACTGTATGTTTATCGTAGGCTGTGCAGCCCCCCCGTCCCTGCAGTAGCAGCACCACAGAAATCTTCCACTGTGTTTAAAGGGTAACTGTCTTACAAGATTTTAAAAAAATGAAAATTATTGTTTCTGGGCCTTCTGCTAAATTCAGCTACACAAGCAAAAAGTGAAAACAGTTTTGTGCCTGGAAAGCTGATATGCTTTCTGTGTTGTCCCATGCAGCTGTGTTTGTGCTGCAGACAAAAGTATTCAGCAGCAGCAAGTGGCACAACTTCCTCTGCCCCACTGCCTCTAAGAAAGCTTTTCCCAAAGGGTGCATTTTAAGGGCAGAGGATGCAAAGGCAGGCCATTCCAATATTTCTGAGGACATCAAACACAACACCAGATCTTTCTATTTTCACTGATGCTTACTTCATGAAGCAAGTGAGATGCAGACACAAGGTCCTCTAGAGAGGCTTTGCATGAATATGTAGGAGTATTGGAGCAGAAATGTCAAAGCTTTTTACCAGTCAGGGTGCTGTAAGAAGCCCAGCAGACCCCCCGTCAGCAGTACTGCCCTTAAATGGCAGGTGTGGTGTAGGCAAGTGTTGTTATCCTCATCAGAGACATGCCCAGGTAAGCACAGATGCAGTTTTCTGTTTAGTTGATGATACCTGTTTTATGCTTTTATTGTCCATAGAACTATTATTGCCTCTGTGGCTTAAAAGCAGTCCTTGCTTCAAAAATTGTGGATGGGAGTGTTATACTGCCTTTGATTCTCTTTTCTGTGGGGTTCTTTTATTCTCACTTTAGTCTCAACTTTGTTCTAGTGTAACATTGCTCCCAGAGGGGTGGATAGATTATTCTTACTGTCTAAAGAGGCATTTGGCTGCTAGGAAACATAAACAAATACCCCTTCAGAATGTCGCATACATTGTACTTTGGTTTCAAAGTAGAGCATTAGTGTTGGTCTTTCATTTTTGATGAGGAAGTCTTAGTAATTGCTTCTGAGTATGGGATCTTAGTACATTTGAGACAGTCTGTTGATCACTTCTCACTACAATGCAGTACTGTCGGATATAGACATAAGCATCCCATATTTGGTAAGAAACAAATGCATTAAGCGTTCACATACGACATTAACTTGCTAGTGAATCTTTCTCCTCTTCCCTCCTCTCCTCTCCTCTTCTCTCCTCTCACCCTCACTCCTCTGCCCTTCCCTCCCTGTGGTTGCATTTCTTCAGGTTAGCAAGACCACTGGAAGCACACAAACCACTCCTTCATTTCTTCCATGAGGATACTTGGTTTCCACCAGGAAGCTTTAAAAAGGAGGAGGCTGGAATTTGTCACTGCAGACCCTAAACTGCAGGGGAGCAGTGGGCAGCCAGCAAGGCACCTGCTCCAGTGTCAAGACTGTGGTGCATAACTTCAGGCCTCCTTTATTGCAACTGGGAGTTGCCCTCAGCAAAGGAGCAGTGGGTCTGCTGTGGTGTCATCTGTCACAGATGAGACAGATCCTCCATCACTTTCAGGGTCTTTCCTCCAGCCAGGATCTTTACCTTCCTTCTTTCCCAGCCCCCATCTTCTTTCCAAGACCACCTCTTTTTGGGAGCATTTCTTCTTGGCAACAGCTCTCCTTTCTGAAGGCCCTAGCACCTGGTTTTCCCAATTCAAATCGTCTACCTGCAGGAGTACAATGCATGATAAGCCTCCTACCTGGTGGTCCAGTCTGATATCTCTCTATTCATTGGACGACTTGGAATGTGCCTCTTTTCTTTAGTCCGGCTGCTATGAAATTTACAGCCAGTCTGTCCTGGTGGCTAGCAAGTCTCAGGCTTCTGCCTGAGTGTTCAAAAGACCAATTACAGTCTTTCACACACATGCTCTTACACACATACACTCAATTATTTGCCTCCTGTGATACCATGCTACTGGCTGTTCATTTGTCACCACACTGCAGCACCTACCTGATGCTTAGCTTCTGCACCAACAGCTCCTCAAGGTGCTTGGTTTTGCTGTGCACATAAAAAGACTCTGTGAACCTCTGCCACTACCAGCTAGCAGTAAGCAATTAGGCTCAAGCGCCATCCAGACACCTATCTAGGCACCACTTCCTCACTGCAGGGCTTCTCAATGCCAAATGCTGCCTGCCTTGCCTCTTGCCAACCCCATGCAAATCCTGCTGAGGCAGAATTACAGCTAATACAAGGGAGAGCAGTGCAGCACAGCGAATACCACAGAAGCACAGTGCCACATAGCTCTGGTAGGTTTATGCTTTCTGTCATGAGACAGCGTGTGAAACAAGGTGGTACATCTTGTTTCCTCCCGTCACCACCACTTGTTGTAACATTATACCCTGGAGAGAGCTGGGTATGAGCAACAAACACAGCAACAATTGTCAAGAAGCTCAGAAGTTCCTTGGGGCTGAACCATAGCCAAGTGTCCTTTCATGTTGTAGAACTAAAGGACTGGATGGGTCCCGAGTAGTCACCTAGATCACCCTGTGCCATAGGTCAGGATTAAATCTAGTTACATTTATTCTGACAAAAGTGAGGATGTATATTTATGTATAACCTGTTCTCAAGGACTCTACATCAACTCCTAGTAAGAACCTTTTTCTAGTGTCTATTAAAAGTTTAACTGATGAAACATTAAACCTGTGACTTTTTGTTCTATCCACCAAGGCTAAGAACAGCTTTTTCTCTTTCTCTTTGCAAAAGACTCTTATGCTTTTATGTGATTTGTAGGGTCTTTCTGTTCCACTATCTGCAGGGGGTGGCCAGCCCTCCATTCATGCTGTAGAAGATTATATGAGTCACAGTGACATTCTGAAAACTTTACTGGTATGAAGATTTTTGTTTTCTATGCTTTTTGTGTGTAATTATTTCTTTAGAAAACTATGCAAGATATTCATTGCCCTATTTTAACAGAACTTACATTTTGGATAAATGTTAATATTAAACTTGCTTTGTCATTGTTCTCCAAGGCAATAGGCCTGTGCAATTCCTTTCAGGTTGTTCAATACCTCTACGAGAACTGCCGAATATAGTTTAGAATGAGCCACTACAGTACAATAATTCCCCATAAAGACTCTGTCATTCCAGACAAAGGGCTTGGTTTTTCTGTAGGAGGAAAATGGTTTGCAGCAGGCTCTCCAGTCTGTTTCCTCCTGTAGTTGTTCTTTATGCGCATGAAGTACAGCTTTGTCTTACTGAGTCTGAAACTGAGATTAAGTACCTCCTGTTTAGGATGAGTAGTAGTGATTCATATTATTGTAAGTCACCGAAGAGTTGCAACTTTATGTTTCTGAGCATCAGCTTCTGCATGGAGGTATC
Organism: Egretta garzetta; assembly: GCF_000687185.1. Taxonomy (NCBI): domain Eukaryota; kingdom Metazoa; phylum Chordata; class Aves; order Pelecaniformes; family Ardeidae; genus Egretta; species Egretta garzetta. Next base: position 505,826 of record NW_009259366.1, read on the forward strand.
TCCAAAGAGTGTTTTCTTCAGATTTAGGTTAACCCACTTCTCAATGACATCTCTTTAGGACCACAAAAAAAGGTAAAGAAAATACCTGTTCAACAGTGAGTATTCTTCTGCATTGCAGATGCTGGGGTTTGTCCCTGTGCCATTCCTTCTTATAAACCTCAGTTCAAATATTCAGTTTTCCAGTTGGCCTGAAAATAATTAAAGGAAGCAAATAAACGCTTCACCTCTTTCTATTTCGAAAATTTGGATTACATGCCAAGGAAGTAACATGCAAATTCAGAGACTGGTTTTCCACCATTCCTGAAAACTGCTAATAAGAACTCAATTACTGTTTTGGAAGCAACTAGAGAAGAGCAAGGTACATCTGACAGTTAACCAAATCAGTCAATTACCATAATAACATAACAGCAGTGTGGCTACTTCAATACTATAACCACTCTGATCCTGCTTTAGGAATTCTTGTTATTGCGTAGACATGTTAAGTAGCACCTGATTTGTCAGTTGTCCCCATTCATTTCTAGGAAACAGACTAAAAGGAAGGTGTTACTCTGCATTAACAGTTCAAGTATATTTTCACTGCAGAGCATGATGGACAATCCAAATGCAATGGATGTGTCATCTAGCAACTAGTTTGTCATGTGCTTGGTAATCATCTAAAGATTTGTTATCATTTTGAATGTGTGGCTCTTCCAGACCTGCAAAGAGAATGTGCAATTTGCCTCCATTTGCTTTGGACGGTCTGAGCAAAGATAATTTGGGAAGCAGTGAAATCAGCACCCACTGGCAGAGGTGCATTCAACCCTCATTGAGTTACTCTCAGAAGGTTATGTGAGAATAAGGGAGAAGGATGGTGGATGGAGGAGTCTCTGCCTTCAAGGCAGAGGCAAGTGCACAGAAGTGACAAGTTTCCTCTATCTGAGGCAGAGCCAATTTCATGGGGTGTGTTTCCTTTCAGTTCTTTGGTCCTACATTCATAATAGCAACACTCCTACACAAAGATAGAAGGACTGTATGCACACATAGAAAATGAAGAACAGCTACGTCTTGAGCAGGACTGTAGACAGAATCTTCAGAGTTACCATGCAGAACAAAATAATATAGCAGGCAAATGTTGTTCTTGTAGAAGTACCACTCTCCCTTGCCAGCAATACAAGATGGAGTGTTGTGTGTAAGACAACAGAGGTAGGATTGTCCTTTCTACTCAGCTTTAGCTGGATTATGATTTTGAGGCTTGGCCTCAGCACATCATGAAAGATGAAGAATTGGACTGAGTCTACAGAAGAGGTACCAGGGAGATAAGTGATACAGAAAACATAAGGCTCTTTGGATTCTTAGGGGGGATTTTGGGAGGGGAGAGGGGGGCGGGGCAGCGCTGGCTAATTCCTTGGAGGATTCTGGAAAAGGGTTAGACAAACACATTTTGAAGTTTTGTTTTTTGTTTTTTTTTTTGAATGTTTTGGGTTGGAAGGGACCCCTAGAGGTCATCTACTGACATTGCCCAGGAAATAAATTTTAAAACCTCCAGAGGGATCTTCAAGCCTTAGAATTCCTGCAGAACCTAAGACATTTTCATTGAAAACTCCATCCTTGCAGAACCTCTGTAGGAGCAGGTTGTCTGGGTCAGCATTTAAATGCAACTCCCAAAGACAGACTGTACTGTCCCAGCACCAGCCTCTCCTTCTTGTCACAGAAGGACAAACATCTATAATGACAAAGGCTAATCTTCAGACTTGACAGCATGACCTAATTTCAGGGCACTTGTTCTCTGCTTTAATGAAAGCAGAAGTCAGATATTAGATTTTGCTCACATCCCAGTCATTGTGTATCTCCTTCTTTGTATCTGCTTTCCTGCAGCCACAGTGTACCTGCTGCAACTGACAGCCCATCCAAAATCCTTCTGCAGCCAGTGCTTTGGCCCAGGTGGGTGAGGCCTTCCATCACATTGCAAAGAGACAAGCAGCGCTGGGTCATGCATCCCCACCACCGGCATGCTACATCTGGGCCCAGGCACAGAGCAGAGATTTCTGTGCAGGGGATGTGTTTGTGGACAGGTAGTGAAGGAAGCAGAGTTTTAGCCTTAGATGTTATGTGTTTTCTCTCTCAGAAGTACGTTTAGATACTGTTTCTCATCAGCCCATGTGTCTCCCCTGGTAGGTTTCCTGGAGAGGATGCTGCCTGAGGAAGGTCCAGGAGATGGCACTCTAAATGAAGGCAGACCACAGTCTGAAGGCACTGCTTTATGATAAATGCGTATCTTTAATCTCAAAGCCTCCCCAGGACAATCTCAACTGATTGATTACATGAGCAAATTGGATGGATAATTGAAACAGTAATTAAAAAGCAGGGCCTGGTCCTTCTCACATTCACAGCTGTGCAAATCAGGAGGAATTCCAAGGAAGTCAGTGCAATTATTCGTATTCAAATACTGTGGAAATGAATTAAGAATGAAGCCTCCTGTATCTGGGTCTTTTTACATCGGCAAAGGAGCAGTCTAATGCTCTTAGAGGTTTTTATGGCTCTCGGAGGTCTTTAAAGAAACTACAGAATCGCAGAACATGGAAACTGCAAAACCTACAGCAAACCTTCAGAATCAGAGAAAAGCCCAAAATCCAGTATTACAATTATAGTTTTCCAGTGGCTGGTAAAAGTGCCACTAGCATTTAAAACAGGAAGATCTGGCACCACTGCATATCTTTTCTAATGTACATACAATGTCAGTTCTAAGCACATATTGATGGACAGGGAGATCGTTTTGCATTCTTACTTTGGATTTGTCCAAATCGCTAGGTTTTCTGCTTAATCTTTTGTCAGGAGAAAATGCTTATAGATTATTTGGCAATAGGAGTGAATGCCATCTATTTTTTTTATTTTTTTCCCTTTCTGTCTGTATATTGTCATGTATATGCATTTCAAGTTCTGCTTTTCTGGTGCAAGGAAAGATACCCACAGCAGTTTCTACTATAAATAGAGAAGGGCTGCATTTAGTCCCTGTGTGGAGGTTGCGGTTCATAAACATAGATGTGTACTGAATTTGAACTATGCAATAAGATTGTCCATGCACGTAAAGATTAGCAAATACTATAGGTTTTTTTTAATTCAGTATTAATTAATGATGACTACTACTACAGTCAATCATAAGCATGGATTTTTTCAAAGAGTGACACAGAGGAAGATAAAATGCTTCTGAAATATTTGCTGTGAGATTTCAATTTTGTATACTCCAGCTAGAGATTAGTTTATTGAAAGGAGAATCCATCCAGATGGTCTCCAAAGACACAACAGGATCTGGAGACTGCAATGAGAGGCAGCAGCTGGAAAACAGGGGAAAAACAATTAATAAAGCTGTTTAAAAAAAATAAAATCTGTCACTGCCAACACCTCTGCGATCTTCTTTTTTAAGAGAGTTTAACATGAGATCATGTTAAACTTTTACCAGCCTTTCACCCAAATTGTTTATGTGCTATACCCAAAACAGTGGGGGGCTTTGTAAGAGCCATCAGTGATTTTGTTCGAGGAACATATAGTCCATGCTTCAGCACAAGGGAGGCTGAAGGAGGAGATTGGGGACTTCCCTCCCCTGGTTTCCTAACCATTCAAGTCATAGCAAGCTTTCAGCAGCCCTGGAAAGTGTAGGAAGTCAGACTGCATTTCTGAAGTGCAGAGAAAATACAGTTTTCAGGAGAATTTTAGTGCATGAGGAAACAAAGAGAAGCATTGGGTGAGTGCTCCCTAAGGCTGGGTGAGTCCCCTGGGGGCAGGATGAGCAAGGCATCTGTGTTTGTCATGCTAACACACCTATAAAAGATGGCATATATTTAATGTTCAAACAGAAAATATGAGTCTGATCAACAGTACAATTTTTGCACTGAAAGAGAAAACTCTAACATGAGGTAAATAATAGATGTTAATAAATTATGAAAATGAAATCTTGCCATTTCAATCAACAGTCACAACAGGCACATCTCTATTTTCACAGCAATAATAGGCTTTCATGGTGATATAAGTGGTTTGCCTCAAAGAGCTGATTGCATATTTTAAGAAGAGGTAGGTCAGACCTGCAGAGAGTGAGAGAATGATAAGCCTGAGTCAGAAACAGCTTTCCTTGAAAAGGAGAACTCTGTGATTTCAAGTCAAATCCAGTGTTGAAGAGAATCTAAATGATTGTGAAAACTTGCCTTATTTCTCAGGAAAATTATGAAAGAGAAAAGTCTTAGAACTTGCTTGAGCAGATTGCACCTGACTGGGAGGTAGTTGCCTGCAGACTAACCATGGAACAGCTCCTACATAAACAACAACTCTCGAGTCAAAATCCATGTAGCAGAAACCGTACGTATTAAGCAAACAACATATGTTTCTAACTAGTGTTGGTACTTGAAAGTAAAAAAAAAAAAACTCTTTCACATATTTCTACAAGGAGATTTCTGTCAAGATACTCTTTTAAATTGAAAGATATATTGCAATTCATACTGCCTCTGCATTCAGATAGGCACAAGAGAAGTTGGTGAGCAGTGCAAGGATTTAGAGGACTTGGCAGTCTGGTTGAGTGAGGCATAGGGGTTATGACTTCTGCTCTTGACACTGATGCCATTTTGTTAAATGATTTTACTTATTTCACATGCCTCTCCAGATCTTTGCTGCCTGTTGTGCCCTTTACATATTTATATTGCAGGCTGCTGAGAGACCTGATGAACACCATCCGCTAACCACAGATTCCCCCTGCTGACTGGCTGATCTTCACTGACTGGTCAGGGAGGAGCTTGGTGCTTTGTCTTGTTTTGTGTATGTTCACAGCCTCCTGATATACTCATGGCATAAGTCATATTAGTTCAACTGGTTCAGCTAAGTGCCCCGAATTGCCAATTCTAGCCAAACCTTACCCAGAAATTCAAAGCATGGTTGCCAGTTCATTCAATTTCTTGTCTTTGTAAAACTCTTTGAGGTGTTAAGATAGAAGCCAAAGTGGAGCTCCTACAGATAATGAGATACCACCTGCAGAAAGCGGTAATTCTTGAACTTAGGCCCTTAAAGATCTTTTGGGCCACTAACTCCCTACTTGCTCTTAAAAAATTAAAAGGCTTTGTTCAAGACAATACTGGAGCCAGCTTTTTCTTGGGTGAAATAAGATTAGTAGGATCTCATAATAATTGAGAAATTTAAAGTGAAAAAATGGAGCCAGAGGCCCACAAACCCATTTCTCTGCTCAGGATTGCATCCTCTCCCCAGGGCTTGCAACATATTGCAGAAGATCCTGCTAAACAAACACAGTATTCCTCACACACCTGGGGAAGTGTTCTTGGATAGGATTTCTCTGCACAGATTGAGCCATTGACTGGAGAGCTGGCATTTGTTGATCCTTCCTTCTAATTATAAATAGTGTGCTGCCCAGACAGACACAGCTTTAACACACAGCACAACTCAGGTTCATCTGCTTCTAAGGAGGGAAAGGTGCAAACACCCCCTCATCCCTTGCAGCCCCAAAAGGGAAGCAGCACTCCACTTTTTCCCCAGGACTAACTAGTGGGGGAGCTAAGTTTCAGTCTGAGGGGGGGAAGTTGCTTAGAGAGTGGCAGCTGCGGCAAAACTCTAGCCTTAAGGTTGTGTGGGCTGATTCTTGCTAAGGGATACAGGAAAAGCAGTGAGTGTAAACACTACCCATGGCCAAACTGACCTGTATGTCATTGTCTTGATGTCTCACAGCCCAGTGAGTGCATTGTGCAAGGTCTATTTCCTTATTGTCAAAGGTCTCTGTGAGGTTTGTCCGGCTCCCTGAGGGGCAGTGTCTTGTGAAGTATAATAAAACCTTTGCTAAAGGGGCAGGCACTCCTTCCAGGGATCAGGGATAGCAGCTGAGAGAAGCAGTGGGAGCCGGATATCAACCCCACGTGCACAGAGCTAATACAAAATGTATTTGCTTGACCCAGCTTTCCTACAGTTGCATGTCATTTCTGAATAGCCATCATTCCCTTTCTGTTGCTGCTATATGGGCACTGCTGAGGATGCCTGGAAGGATTTCCTGCCCCTCTGTGGGCGTTCAGCCTCACTAGTCCCTCTGCTGCTGCTGGCAGCCTGGTATAAGCAAGCAGGTGTCCAGGACACACACACACCCCAAATACCAGAGGACAGAAGTTAAGGATGATGCCTGTCTAACATGGATTGCAACGCCCCTGCCTGGCATCTGGTGCCATGAATGGCTGTTAGTTCAGGGCCCCTCCTGCAGTGTCACCCAGTGGCTATATGATGTCCTAGTAGACACTTCCCTGTGCCAGTGAGAGTGCAAGGACTCAGATCCTGGCTTTGCTCACAGCTCTTTATTTATAGAGGAAGGAGAGTAAAACAAATGTCACGGTTTACTTTCCCTCATTTCTTTGTAATTACGATTCACACAGTAAAACAAAGGTGAACTTTTCTGACTCCTGAGGCCAAGACACTGGGTTTGGGTGCAAATCCACTGTTTCTGCCTTGTTTTGCTTTTGTTAGCAGACTGATTTCTATCAACAGTAGGAGTGAGAACAATAGGAGTACCTCCCCTTCCTTGGAGTGGGTCAGCAACAGGCATTACACTGGTACTGTACTCACTGCAGCCCATTCTTTCTAGGTCTCTTCTTCAATTTGCAAAATTCCTCTCCAGCATAGAGGTAAAGAAGTAAGGGATATACCAGCACTTTATCAACACCACAATAATAGGCTTATCCCAAGCCACCTGGAGAGACCAAAAATCATATACGTCATGCAATGCATAATGGCAGGAGGAGCAAGAATTATTTACCATCCCTTCCTTGTACATACTTCAGCTTTAGAACATTCCATCTTAATATTTCATATATTCATAGCTTTTTCTAAAGGAATATTTGGTAGTATTTTTAACTGAGTGATGCATGCTAAAACAATCACTATAAATGGAGATGCAAAGAGTCTATGGGCTGCCTGTACACATGTAAAACCAACTTGCTTATACCTAGAAATAGTCAATTATAAGTGTGTGTCTTTTTATGCTTGCAAACAGAAAAATCAATGAAACCCTGTTATTTGTAGGAACAAAAGCTTGACACTCACAACCTTCAAGCTGAGTTTAGCATATAATTTCAACCAGAGTAAAATGGTGAGGGGCAGGAATTAAGGTCCCATGCAGTGTCCCAGAGCAATTCCTTAAGCTTCCTGCCTTGTTTCCAGAAAGGGATCCAGTGAATGGTTTGAATGACAGAAGGGAAGATATTGGCCTTTCCAGAGGGCTACTTAGGTGGCCCTTCACATCCCAACCAAAATCCCTGTGCAGATGGAAAAATCTAAGGAGAAATCCCAACGGGATCTTGGTGCCTTTTCCTGTCCTGCTTGTGGACAGCATGATGCACCTACCCGCAGCTTATCTTTGCATAGGATATTTCATTCTGTGAGTGGACTGAAGGCATCACAGTGCAGTTGGAGGACTGGGAAAACGGTGGGGTTCTCTCATTTGCACACACAGTGGTCTCAGACCTGCTTACAGGTATGACAGACGGCTGCTTTCTCAGTGTTTTGTGCTGAGAACTGAGGAACAGTCATATGACACTGCTGCAGTGCACTGTCAGAGCTCTGGAAAGCAGAAAATCTTGTCCTTACTGTCAACAGACGGTCCAGCTTGCCTTGGATTTTCATTGTGACAGCTGTCGCTGCTGTAAGCTGTGAAGAAAAGTGCAGGGGCTTCACACCGTGACACTCTCGGATAATCTGCTAGCACAAGGTTCATCCTAACCACTTACGGTGAGATTGGTTTAAGTCTTAAAGCACGGTGCTTAGTATCACTGTGCTCTCACCACTCTATCACAGTCATTAGCTAGGACAACTGCACATGATGAGATTACATACAATTTGCCTCCGTTGGCAATGCTCAATACCAGTAATGACATCTTTATGCTGTTCTTCATCCAAACATGTTGAAGTTTGTTATCTGCAGCTGTTGCATAGAAATTGATCATACAGAAACATGTTTTTATGAGTATGAATTTATCTATATGGAGAAGAACTGATGCTCTGTATGTCTCGAAACGAAAACATAAAAAGAGCTTTAGAAAGATAAAGACATCGTCTTTTAATATAGTGACAAATGATGTTATGTGCTTCCAAGTATTTTTTCTTCACATCCCAGATTTATAGTTCACTACCTCTATACAGTACTAAGTACCCTTGGGACCCCTTTTGGAAGATCTGCAGGACATTCAGGTTTCATGGTGTCATAGGAAGCTGTATCCAGTTAGATGTCTTCTTTCTGACAGTGTTTGGCACGTTTTTCTGGGCAGGAAAAATACGTCTGAAGGCTAACTAGGAAACTGCTTCATTCTGTAGTGTTTGGTACTCACTGGGCTAGAGCAACGGTGGAGGATGTTGATTCCTAGGTATTTCATCCCAAGCCAAAAGAGAGAGATCACTTACTCAAGAGCTAACTGGCAGTCAGAGCCTGTGCAAGATGCCCTGGAGATCTTCCTTTCCCTCCATGGCCTATACATGAGTTAGCTTACCTAGCACTGCCATTCCCTGAGTCGTGTTTTTAAGCTATGATTCTTTATTCTGCATCCAGTAGTGGTACTGATGTTGATCCAAACAAAATTGTCCGTGCCTGAAAGCTGTAACCTCAGGATACCTGGTGTCAGTAACATGGAAGCAAGAACTCTATTGGACAACTGTCCTTTCCTCTAACCAGGGAACTGCAGAAGACATTGTATTGCTTAGTCACAAAGGCTTTTTAAGTCACTAGACAAAGACCAGATTTTGCACCTCTTTCTTTGAGACATGCTGGTGCAGAAAGTGAACTGTCAGATTAACAATGTTACTGCAGAGATAATATAGTGCAGTAAAAATGAACTAGCCTTTACAGGGACTGACACTGCATTTTTTAAAAGCTTTTTTTAAAGACTAGAAAGAACATCAAAAGCATCTTAGAAAACTCCTGAGGCATTTGACTTGTGGAACAGCTCCAAAGAGAGATGCAACAGCCAGCCACTTCTACTGCGGCTAGGAAACAAAATGGACTTTGTAAAAAGTTTGATTTCTACTCCCAGGAAAAGTCTGGAATGAAGTCAGTTACCTTCAAGGAAAAAGACTGCCATGTGGTGCAGGTAACCCTGGCAGCTCCTGGGAAGCAAATTCTCTGTGTGGAAAGGCATGTTCCCAACTGCTCTTCCTGGGAACACAGCCCCAGACAGGGGAATGTTCACAGCACTGAGAATGTGGCCACCAGTTATTCCATCAGTGGTATATCCATGGTGCAGCCCAGCTGTTTGATTAGCAGTGAAACAGCTGAGGAGAAACACTACCACAAGAGCACATCAATACAGCAACACAGAAATCCTGGTGCCTGTAGAGAAAGCCATTGTGGACAGAAGGAGGAGAAACCCTACAAGGGATATGGTGAACAGTGGATGCCAGGGGGTTGTTGAAGCTATACGGACTGTAAGATCTGCCAGCTGCAGAAGAAGGAACTACAGGCTGCAGTCAGTCTTTGGAAAGAGCCTTGGAAGGACTGACTTAGAGGAACAGCAGGTAGCAAAATGGTTTCCAGCTCATACAGAGGTGACTGGAGAGGAGCCTCATTGACAGAATCCCTTGGGAAGCAGTCCTGAAGGTCAGAGGAGTCCAGGAAGGCTGGATATTTTTCAAGAAGGAAATCTTAAAGGTGCAGGAGTAGGTTGTCCCATGTGCCAAAAGATGAGCCAGCAGGGAAGATGACTGGCCTGGCTGAACAGAGATTTAACTGGAACGCAAGAAAAAGAAAGAGAGTTTATGACCTTTGGAAGAAGGGACAGGTAACTCAGGAGGACTGCAAGGATGTTGTGAGGTTATACAGGGAGAAAACTAGAAGGGCAAAAGCTCAGCTAGAACTTAATCTGGCTTCTGCAGTAAAGACAATAAAAAATGTTTCTATAAATACTTCAGCCAGAAAAGGATGGCTAAGGAGAATCTCCACCTTTTATTGGATGAGGGGGGAAACATAGTGACAAAGGTTGAGGAAAAGGCTGAGGCACTTAATGCCTTTTTTGCCTCAGCCTTTAATAGTTAGTCCAGTTGTTCTCCAGGTACCCAACCCCCTGAGCTGGAAAACATGGATGGGGAGCAGAATGAATAATTCCCCCATAATCCAAGAGGAAATGGCAGGCAGCCTGCTACACCACTTAGACACACACAAGCCCATGGGCCAGATGGGATCCACCTACAGGTACTGAGGGAGCTGGTGGAGGTGCTTACCAAGCCACTTCCCATCATTTATCAGCAGTCCTGGCTAACTGAAGAGGTCCCAGTTGACTGGAAGTTAGCAAATATGACACCCACCTACAAGGAGGACCAGAAGAAGGATCTAGGGAGCTACAAACCTGTCAGTCTGACCTTGGTGCCCAGCAAGATTATGGAGCAAATAATTTTGGGTGCCATCATGTGGCATGTACTGGACAACCAGGTGATCAGGCCCAGTCAGCACAGGTTTATGAAAGGCAGGTCCTGCTTGACTAAACTGATCATCTTCTATGACAAGGTAACCTGCTTGGTGGATGAGGGAAAGGCTGTGGATGTTGTCTAGCTAGCCTTTGACACCATTTCCCACAGCATTCTTCTAGAGAAACTGGCTGCTCATGGCTTGGACAGGTGTATTCTTCACTGGGTAAAAAACTGGCTGGATGCCTGGGCCTAGAAAGTTGTGGCCAATGGAGATAAATCCAGCTGGTAACCAGTCACAGGTGGTGTTCCCCAGGGTTCAGCATTTGGGCCAGTTCTGTTTAACATCTTTGTCAATGATCTGGATGAGGGGATTGAGTGCACCATCACTAAGTTAGCAGATGACACCCAAATTGGGCAGGAGTGTTGATCTGCTCGAGGGTAGGGAGGTTCTGCAGAGGGATCTGGACAGGCTGGATCAATGGGCCAAGGTCAACTGTATGGGGTTCAACAAGGCCAAGTGCCGGGTCCTGCACTTTGGTCACAACAACCCCATGCAATGCTACAGGCTTGGGGAAGAGTGGCTGGAAAGCTGCCTGGTGGAAAAGGACCTGAGGGTGTTGGTTGACAGACAGCTGAACATGAGCCAGCAGTGTGCCCAGGTGGCCAAGAAGGCCAATGGCATCCTGGCCTGTATCAGGACTAAGGAAGTGATTGTCCCCTTGTACGTGGCACTGATGAGGCCACACCTTGAATGCTGTCCTCAGTCTTGGGCCTCATGCGTGCTGGAGTGTGTCCAAAGGAGAGCAACAAAGCTGATGAGGGGTCTGGAGCACATGTCTTATGAGCAGTGGTTGAGGGAACTGCAGTTGTTTAGCCCAGAGAAAAGGAGGCTGAAGGGAGACCTTGCCACTCTCTCAAACTGCCTGAAAGGAGGTTGTAGTGAGGTGGGTCTCGATCTCTTTCCCAAGTAGCAAGCAATAGGACAAGAGGAAATGTCCTCAAGTTGTGCTAGGGGAGGTTTAGACTGGATATTAGGAAAAAATTATTTACCAAAAGGGTTATCAAGTAGTGAAACAGACTGCCCAGGGAAGTGGTTGAGTCCCTATCCCTGGAGGGAATTAAAATATGTGTAGATGTGACACTTAGGGACATGGTTTAGTGATGGACTTAGCCATGTTAGATTAATGGTTATACTCAATGATCTTTAGATCTTTTCCAACCTAAACAATTCTATGATTCTATATAATTCTATTATTCTATGACCTTACGGGAGGGAGAGTGTAATTGCAGCGACTAAGAAGGGAAGGTGGAAATCACCAACCAAGAACAAAAGAACAGTAAAACACTGTCTTTTCTTCCTGGCCTCCACCCCGTGAGGCTGGAGAGAGGAAAAGAAATGCAGCTTGTGACATCTGGAGATACGTAGCAGAGGGCTGTCTGATGAACTAGGTCTCCTGACTGATTTAAATACAACTGTGAGCCTTCTGCGTGCTGAGCACAGCTCTCCTTCCCACAGCTTAAGTTGCTCCATCCCTGTCAGACACCAAGAACAAGCAGCCCCTGCTTGAGAGAAGGCAAGCAGCAGCACAGATGAGGGATGGAGTCTGCATCCGCATGAGAGGCTGGCATTGGCAGACTGACGTTGAACCCCACTGTGAAGCCAAAGTCTGCATCTCATTGAGCAGGTATGGCTTTCAGTGTGCATTTCGGGGAGCAGAGTTGAAGCATCCCACCAGCACGATGCTCAGCAGCAGAAGCACAATGCTCTGGGGCAACTGGAAGTCAGGCTGTGAGATCAGGCTATTGGCACCTGGTGGCATCTCTCCTGTCATGTGACAGGTAGTTATGCTTACTGCCTGTACCAGTTTGCTCTCCAATCCCATTCCCTGGAGACCTTAGCACTTTCTGTGCCTCTATGCCTCCATGAGGAGCAGGGGAAAGTTGTGGCTTTCCTTCTTCCCAACCCAGTTTGCTCCTTCAAGCAGCCCAAAGTGCTTATGGTTTAGGAAACCCTGGACAAAGGGTAGGAAGATTGACATCATTTCTTGGCTTGGGAGGAAGCACTAAACCTATCAAGGTTCAGAAGCACTTGTCTCAGGTCGTTGGAAGCAGAAAGGCTGTAAACCTACCAGTCCTTTCAGTTTGGTACATTTAAGACCTGCTCCTGCAAGAAGGTTGCAGTGGATGTTGCCTGTATATTTAAAATGTTACGAATATGCTGAAGCCAGTGAGATAAAATGTCTGAGAAAGAACTTGCTTGCTTTTGTGAAGAACACAGTATAATAATGTTACAGAGTGTTTTACACAGTTACAGAGCATCAAGTTTTAAGGGCCTTAATGCCTCTTTCATTTCTCCTACTCAATCAATAATGATGCTCACCAAGGATCATCAGAAATCCCTGCTCAGTCCAAACAGCAGTAATGTTAGTCAGATCAATGTGACACAAGTTTTGTGCCATGCCATGGTCTTCACATGGGATTTGAGACCACATCACTTTGAGTCCAGCTCCTGAACAGCTCTCATAAGCTTGAACTAGGATGAAATCGCAGTTTAGCAGATGTGTTATTTCTTTAAATTTCCTATCTGTCTGTCTGTCTACCCATGTACAAATACATGCTTATATCCACATCTGGGGTACAGACTGGGCAGAGGCAGTAAGCTGCCTGACAAGACTCTCTGTGTTTTAAGGAGCTCCCTTAAGCAGTAGGTCATGTCCTCTGCTACTATAAATCAGTCCCATTCCATTGTAGCCAGCTGAGCAGCTCTGGAGAAGCAATGGTATAAACCCTGCTTGAACCTAGTCCCAGGCCCATGCTGGTGGCACTGGCTATGGACCAGATCTGCTGCCGGTGCCAGGACAGCACTGCTGAAGCAAGTGGAGCTGTGTCAGTTTGGGCACACAGCCCAGGGCACTCTCTCTTCCCATAGCACAGGAAAATATCTCGATGTGGAGATAAGCCAGAAACCGTGGGGCTTGTGACACATAGAATACGCTCTCACCAAGTTTTGTCCCCTCTTTACTGCTTGAGGTATGTACCTTAAAAAGCTGATAGCTCTGATGCTTTGTTACAGTTCCAGCAGCCCCCTCTGCTCATTAGTGTCCCTCAGGGAAGAAGGGGAATTTTCCAAAATTTTTCAGTCTCTGGGAAGCGCATGCAGAAATTGCTAGGTTTTTCCTTTCATCTCCCTAATCCTGCTGCCACTGAAGCCAGTGGCAGACTCTCACTGGCCACAGGAGGGGTCAGAACTGCATTTCCTGAAGTGGGTTTGGCGGCATTTGTGGTCCAACAGCCATATGCAGAAGCCAGGAGAGTAACCTCACTGTGCATAAGATACTGGTTTGGGGGTCAGAAAGAAAGTTTTCCTGGTATGCTCTTGGCATGACCCATTCAAGCCCTCTGTCCTCTCACAGTAAGATAGCAAATGTGTCCAGAGTCAAAAGCAAGGAGGATGGGGTGGCTAGTCTAATCCAGTCCAGCAGAGCTCTTGTGCTCCTGGCTCTGAACAGCGTGAGATTGACAGGCAATCCCATCTGCATCCCTGCTCTGAATGAGAAGCTGCTTTTGAGCCTCCCATTGCAGCTACAGGAGGATTTTAGCTATGTAGAAAATGTCCCCTCTTCACTTGATTTCTTTCCTCTCACCCTTTGTTTCTCTCCTCAACACAGGGCATGATCAATATTTAATTTCTCTCCTTATTACACTCTCCACTGCAGCTCTGGCTTTGTTACCATTGTTCCTATCTGTTATTCCTGGCCAAAAATTGGGGGATATTTTGCGAAGGACATTTTTGAAGCCCAGTCTCCCATTTTCTCCTCGTCCTCCTTTGAACATTTTGAAAAGCCCCAGCTCTCCCTAAACAGCCCCCCTCCCTGCACCTCAGTGAGCTGGGCTGTTTTTCTCCCAGCAAAGCCCAGACAATGAATCACAATGGCGAGAATAGGTGCAACAAAAGCACTGACTTCAGTTTATGTCAATTGCAGACGCAGTCTGATAAAACAAACGGCGCTTCCCAGGTGAGGGGAGCAGTGGGTAGAAACATTTGTCTAACATAAACCAGGCAGCTCTCTGAGTGTTGGGCTAATCATCTGGAGTGCTGCTGGATGATCATTATTTATAAGAACAGCACAATACTGTGACAAAAGCGTAGCCTGTCAGAGCTTGTACATTTCCAGGTGGCCTGCTGAGTGTCAGACCCTGCTTTCTGCTCTGGTGAAGTATCCTGCTGCCTAAAGATGGTACTGACTCACTTCTTTTCACCTCTAAGTGGCAAAAGTGAAAGGTGAAGCTTTTTGCCCCCACCCACATCTTTTGACCTCTTCTGCACTTGCTATAGATGGTTTCGTTAGTCGTGCTCTGCAATTATGTCTTATAATGTGTGCTTATAAAAATGTGTTCACCCTTTCACTCCATCATGCACAGGTTATTTGCATATTGGGATTTCAGGGATTCCCTGCCCGCTCCCCCCACAAAGTGTTTTTCCAGGACTTATATCTGGATGAATTGAGCTGTGGGGAGATGAACAGTTTATTTTGCAAAAGCTTAAAAGTGTTAAGTTAATCTTCTCATAGGCTTTTAATGGCCTTTTGGATCAACATAGTGATTTAACTATGCAGCTAAGCCCCATGTAATTCTTTGTCAGTTCTGAAATATTTAAAGTTTCTTTATTTAATAAGGAAAAAATTTATATTAGCAATATGGAATAATAGAATTTAATCCAAAACATTACATTGTATTTTGGTCTCCAGGAGGTACATATCAGAAGACAGACTGATTTCCACCAGCTACACTATTTGGTCTATTGAATGTCTTCTTGTAATAGGTTGAGCTGAAGGCTCAGAAGCACAAATTGACAAAATTCAGAAAATAACATGAAAAGTGGAATGAAAAACCTGACTGGAGAGAAAAGGTTTAGGAAAAATCATCCTGGTACATTGAATAGGAGCTAAAGTAGAGACAGTGGCAATACTTCCCAAGTGGTAGAAATGTGGGTGGAGGGGACACGGACAGGAGTAGTAGAGAGAATACTGTTACATGGCCTGCTGTTGATGGACCTGCAGATTTCACCAGCTGCCTTCACAGTTTTGTGTCACTTTGCTTGGGCTGCCAGAGTGGATCTCGCTTCCTGTTAGTGCACTGCAAACACAGAGTAAGGTTTGGGGACACACCTCTCCCTCCCCTTTGCTCCCTGCAATCTGGCCATGAGGAATGGGAAGGAAATTGTGAAATGGCTGATCCAACAGAAACATCTCGAAGGCATGGGCCAAACAGAGAAGACACAAACAAAATTCCCTTGACACATTTCTCAACAGTAAAACTCCTCTAAACTTCTGCTCTTCATAATTTTGGCATCATCTTTGTCTTCTAGTTATCTCCCTTCCTGCATAGCTGCCTCTCTTCACTCATTTTGTGGTCATCAGCCATTCATTTTATGTTGCTGAAGGGCTTGCTTATCAGTTTACCTCTTCTTGTATCTGCTATTCCAATTTATATACAAGTTTGGGAGCAGCATCAAAAAGTTACATGTGATGAGAATTTGAAACCCCTAAAGCTGAAAAAATAAGAAAAATGAAGAAAGGAGATTATAAAATAACATATAACAATTAATCAGATTTCAGGCTGCACATGCTGTAACCCTTCTCCTTCCAGATCAGACAAGGGAGGCTTACTGGTGCACCTTTAAAACTGCTTATGGGTGGTGGAGCCTGTGGTACTCATGCTGCAAGATATTGTGGGATCTAATCATGTTGTGAGGCCACAAGTCAAAGTATTTATGGCTTAGATTTTTGAAGGAATACAGGACAGCTGGAGAATTAGAATGCTTTTATTTCAGTTGGAGGGAAGTGTCAAAATAATTTAAGTCAGTTTTCTTTTTTTCCCTGTTGTTTTATGGGCCTCTCACTTTCCAGTGGAAGTGAACATTTTTTGAAATTTCACATATTTATTTCAACCAATGTGTAGCTAACTTCAATTTCTTGATGATATAAATACTCAGTGATTACTCTGAATTTAAAACATCATAAAGAGCTGTTACAAGTCTGCTATTTTGGGATTGGCTCATCACTTGCAAAGAAATGGCTGAGATTGCTCTTCTGAAATTCTTTGAGTTGCTTGAAAGGCTGTTTCAGTCACAGGTTGCCTTCAGGAACCAGGATAGGACAATATTTCTTCTCCATTGAGATACTCTGGCTGAAAGTTAACATTCAGAGAAGTGTGTGTGAATTGTGAATTCAAAATTGAATCCCCCATCACTGCATCACTGAAGTAAATGCTCAGCTCCCATGTTGGAGCCAGAATTGTCAAGTGATGTACCGAATATATCATCCTTTGAATATCTTCAACTGTTTCTTCAATTCCAAAGCATGTATTATTAGATCAAATTTTGTGACTACTTTTTATTTCAGTGTTACTGTTATTGTGCTTCTGATTGCAGGGAGCAAGAAACTTTCAGCAGTTGTGGGAGGCTTTGCAACCTTTGGTTGACTTATCCTGAAAGATGTGGTTTAACATTCACAGCAATAAATGAATGGATGACTTTCCCAGTAGTTACGCTTTTGATTTACGTGTCAAACTTCAGAAGTTTGCTCTTTGAAGTAAGAGTTGTTTGATTTAGGATGGCAAGAAAGATTGGCTGGTTTCACCCATTTGTTGGTCATGTCTTTGTAACAAAACACATGATGAGATGACAGATGACCCTGTCTCAGCAAACTTTTCTGTATGCCACACGTGTTGTGTCTTTGTGCTTTCCTTTGAATTTGTGCAACATGGACCCAAGGGTGTTCTTTTGATACTTTCTGCTAACTGGAACTTTAAAGTAATTTTTCTGACCTATTTTGTCATCAACTGAACCTGAAACATCTCACAGTTCTGAGTTTGAACTTCATGCTCCTGCTTTTAGAATTCCTTGCACTAGATTGTAAACACTAGAAACATGGGAAAAAACAAAGGTTTAAAGAGGAATTTGTTTTGAAAAAGGGTGGTTGTACTAGTAGTATTGGGATTACTTTAGAAAATGAGGAGGTCAGCACAACAGCACTGCAGGCAGGAATGTGATACCAGCTGCCAAACCATCAGAAGAGGTGGCCAGAAAAGTGTCAGATGGCTTTGGATATCCAAGTGTAGCTGCTTCTGCATTTCATGCCTGTAAAGGCAGAAAAGATGGTGCTGTTATGCAAACTGGGAAGACAACCAAGGGAGGGAAGAAAATGTGGCTATCTTATTGCTAATTGCTACCATTTGACCACTTCTACCTTAATGAGGAAGCACTCTGAATTCAGGAGTATGTGGTGCTCTGGGACTCTTCACTGCCAGCCAGGGCTTCTCTTAAAATAGGTGCTGGGCTTCTATGTATTTTCTTTTGTAAGCATATGAATATGAGATACAGGATCTCCTGCAGTTTGGAATTATGTCACAAATCTGAACTTGTGGTTTCTACTGATCCTTCAGGTGCTTTTAAGCATCCCCAGGGTCCTACAGCCAACTGCAGTTTAAAACCTCTATATGGGTGAAGAACATGTTGGTTAATGTCTGTCATTAGTGCTCTGTGTCAGTGGAGTTGCATCTAGAGCAGCTTAGGCCTAGCCCTTGGTGCTCCAGACATGGACCAGAAATTTCCCCATGGGGTAGGTTACTCCTTTATTCCTCTGCACTGTCTCTTCTGTGAAGCGTCAGTGTTGACCACGCTGGAAGACAGTGTGTTAGTCTGGATTGACTATGGGTCTCAAGGGTCTGAACTCATCTGCACTCCGTTCTTCTTCTTGGAACAGCTTCCTCAAACATCAGTGCCTTCTGCTACAGTGTGTGAGGATACTACTGACTGTCTTTTCATCAACTGAAGTACAACCACAGCTAAGCTGCCTCCTGACTTGCTGCACAGTTCCTCAGCTGTGACCTAACCTCTTCATCGCAATGGCTGCATGTTCCCTCCTCATGTCCCTGGCTCTGTAGCTGTCACCATGGCCTCCCCTTCTCCATGTCCTATGGCCAGGGTCTCTGCAATGGTTATGCACATATTTACTGTTGTGATTTGGTGAGATTTTTAGGCACTTCTCACCTATTCGGTCACCTCAGCTCCTCCTTCCTCCCACTTTGGGCTCTATTTACATGCCTGCATTTATTATCAGGCTGTCTCCACAGTCCTTGGCCTAGTCAAGCAGACAACAGTGCAGCATTTCCATGTAAATTATGACACTACCTAGGCAGCTGAGATACAAGTGGCTCTGCATCAGCAAAGCTGTGGATGGGGTCTGTGTTTCTGCCAGAAAAGCAGAGTAGATTATGTCTCCAGAGATGCACACAGTCCATTGTTAAGATTTATACCTCTTTCCTTTTTCAGATTTTCCTTTACCATTTAATAGCACTGGTGCCTTAAAAAGTTAGTTAGCTTAGCCCTGCAAATTTGCTACAGATGTCTTTTAAACCTCACTTAGATTTGTGGGGAATTTGTGCTCCTAAATCTGTTAGGGCTTGGGCAAATCTGACCTGCACTTTGTGGGAAACTCTCAGCAGAAAGGACTACAGCCAGCCATAGACAACTGGGACAGGACAGAGCAGATGCTTTGCTCCAGTGCATGGATGTTCCAGGCCTGGCTTGGGCTGTGTCCCTGGGGGAGCAGGATCCTTGCATCGCTGCAGCCCGTGTTGTTTCCCTGCTAATCAATAGAGACTTCTTATCCCGGGAGTTCACAGTTTTTCCCTTGAGAGGATATCAGCTAGTGCGATTTCAGAAGCACAGGCATTTGCTTTACCCTCCTGCCACTGAAATCACTGCTTGTTTTACCCCTGGGATCAGTAGGAGGAGAATTAGGCCCATACTGTGCTCTTTTGAAAATCCCACTCTTTAATGAAGAGAAAAATGGGATGTTGATGACTGTGTTCTAAAAGCTCTTCAGAGAAGACAGATTTTAAAAAGCACTGAAGAGAACAAACAGAGTGCTGCAGTTGCCTGTCTGACCTGCCATTTCATCCCCAGATGATAGTTTTTCCTCTGAGAATGATACTTTTAATTGCTTGTGAGATACTATGCCTCATCTAGTGAACATTAATGTGACAGAGCAGAGACTACAGAAAATCTGGTAATCTGCAGTAACTGAATTTGGTTATTGTGAAGTTGTCTTTGTGTTACAGCATGATAACAGAAAAAATAGGCCTATTTAGCAATTAACACAGAGACAGACTAATTGGCCTTTTTTTTCCCCCATGAAGACAGTGGTTAAGGGAGCAGCCATAGCTCCCATAACAACAGAAAATAAATTTGAAAGAGCAGATGTTACCCTTTAAAATACACTCAAGTGAAGTACATTATATATTAATCGAGAAAACACCTGTCTAGGTGAAACTGTTCACCTTGTTTTCTGCAGAAATATAGGCTAAACCATCATACGAATTGGAAAATTTAATGATAACCTATTCTTCTGTTACAAAATGAAACAAAATGGATGGCATCCACCCTTTGAAAACACAGTACTCAAGACAGTCAAGGATTATACAGCACCAAGTCCTTGAAGTTTTGCTGGTAGTAGCTGCAGAAAAAGTCAAAGATAGGAAGTCCTGTGTTTACACTAGTTCATTAATGTTTTGGGACCCTTCATGTTACATCGGGGTTTTGTGGACTTTGCTTAATAGCGCTGCCACTGAAAGTTTTGTTCAGACTGCCTTTCTCCTCTTTCCTCATCTTCCTCATTCTCAGCTTTGCACACTGTCTTCTGTGGGCTGATCCGAGTCTGATTTTTGTAAGACTGAAAGTTGCCTCTGACACATGTGCGACTGCTTCAGTGACTGTCACTGTGTTGCATTTCCAGATAAAAAATAAAGAGAAGAAGGAAGTTCCTCTTCAGTGGAGGAAGCTCAGACCTTCCTGATGTCTCTGCTATTTCATTTGCTCTCAGAGGACAGAGGAGGGGGTTAAGAAAATCTCGTGCCTGACTTCTGAGTCTTTGTCAGACAGGTGAACAGTTGCCCTGGAAGAAAGGTTTATTAATGCTGGTAATGTTGGAAGAAGACTCCAAGCTTCAAGTATTCACCTCAACCCATCTCTGGCTGATCCTGGACTCTAGTTTGTGGAAGAAGGCATGTGAAACATCTTTGTCTTCCAGCTGTGCTGTGAATGCTTTATGGGTCAAGACCTGCTCATGACTTTTTAGATAAGCTTACAATAAGTGTGAAAACACATGGTGCCAGAGGCAGCACTAATACTTTCTAGCTGGTGAAGATGGAAAAGCAAAGTTTTGTAGGAAATATGTGAAAGAAACAGTGTGTTTGTGTGCGTGCAAAATGCTTGTACGCTACAATGAAGGTTTAAGAGAAAAAAAGTAAAAATCAAGAACAGCACAGGTTATTATCAAGATAAAACTCTCAAGGCAAAAATATTTAGCTGTCACATGCTGGGACAAGAAAAAAAGGTCATGAGCATGCATAAAAGACCTTGTAACTTTTTACTATGTGCTCCATATCACTCTTAGCCTAAGCTGCCATATGCTCATCTCTGCAAACTTGGAGACAACCAACTAAATCCCCACTCTAGAGATAAACAAATACTTGAGAGCTCTACAGTGTAGTTAAGATTCATGGCTTCTTTTAAAAAAATAATTATATAGAAACTTGTATAATTTATAACAGTTTCTACCTTCTTGTAATTTATTACTCACCTGGGATCTCCCAGTCTGTGCCCAAGCTCACTGGGACATGCAGGTAGCATCTTGGGTTGAGTGTTAAAGTGTCCTTTACAAGGGCTCTGCTGGACCTTTTTTTCTATTTTCCTGCATAAAAAAAACCCCAATGTCTTTTGTTTGTTTGTTTGTTTTGTTTTGTTTTGGTAATATCATCTTGACAATTAATTTCCTGTACTGTTCCTGTTTTGTACAAAGCTCTCTTTAGCACTGCTTTGCCGCACTGCCACTGCAAGTCGACATTAAAACAAAGAAAGATTTTAACGATATTTATAAAGGTCTGGTCAGGGTGATCCCTATTGACCTCAAGGTGAGGGACAACATACCTCTTGTGTAAACTGTGATATACCAGCCACTGAGAAGTCCATGGGACATTTTCCTGGGGTAAGAAAGACAAACTTGTGTTTTGTTTCAAATATAGGCAAACAGTCAAGTCTGGGAGCTTTAGTTTCTATGCACGCACAAGGTCAAAAGAGCATCAACCCCTGGGAAGGATCACAGCAGGCCAACACGAGATTAGCTTGCAAAGCTAGAGACATCTCAGTCATCACTTGGACTTCATCTTTTCCTCCCCATTACATCTTTTGCCTATTTTAGTTTGGTGGTTTGGGGTTTTTTTTGTGCTTTCCTGTGCTGCCATGACCCAAAATGGTCATCTGGAGCAGGGAGCATGGAGAGGTGGAACACACTCAACAGAGATGTGATTTTTCCTTCCAACACCCGAGGGCACTCTTGGTTTAGTTTTGCAGCAGCCAGGGTCCCCTGCTGGCAAGCCCCCTCTCCCGATCCCACCAGCAAGAGTCTGGCCTTGGCTAGGACGTGCAGCTTTTGGCACTTTTGGGGTCCAGCCTGGGCTCCCAGCCCTCAGCTGGTATGGGACCCTTCCCTGAGATACAGTGTCTATGGCTGAGAGCATAGAATAAGAGCTTGCCAAGTGCTGTTGCAAAATCAGGCCCATTGCAGTGTTTTCCAGATGCTGCGGGCACTTCGCATCAAATATCTAAAAGGGATTCAGAGCAGAGCTTCAGAACTTTTGATTTTGATGCCTCAAGCTTTAATGTACCTTCAAGTGTCCTGTGGGCTAGGGGAATCTTGTTTTTCTCAAAACCTGAGTTTTGGCCTGTTCCAAGTAAAGATGTCCCACTGCTGTGCTATTTGAGTTTGCCATTTCAAGCTTGCTTTTTGGCCCCTGTGGAGGTAGATGTGGCAGTTCTTTGCATCAGGAGGAATGAAACCTTCTCTCTGTGCACTGGGATGTTTTTGAAGACTTTAAATGTTGACGGGTTAGAAGCAGTTAAGTTTACAAATAAAACCTGTGCAGGAGCAGTAGGAGATTTTGGGTTTATGTTGTCCCATAATAAATACTTGATTATTACATGCTTGGACAACTTAAATCCGTCTGAACAGTCTTACCACTTTTCTCTGGCTGCCATCTGATAAGATAGACAACGTGTGTGGGAAAATGACAGACTGAAATAAGCTTTTTCTAAAATAATACAGGCCCTTGAAAAGACACTCAGGGCCTATGGTGACCTGGGTATCTTCAGGAGTACATTGCCTTTTGCCTTAAATGTACCTCAGCACCTTAAAAAGGTGTTAACCGCTGCAGGCTCCCAACACGAGGGAGCGCTTGCTCATCTCTCCTGGACCTGCCACTCTACCACACTTCGGCCTGGCATGAGGCATAACACAGGCACAACTTGTTAGCTTTCTCAAATTAGTACAGCACCATTAGTGGGCTCTGCGGGCTCTGAAGAAAAGCTATGATACCGAATCAGTTTTCAGCTGCCAGAGGGCTAATGGAAATGCTGAATCACTCTTTTTTTTTTTTTTTCTGAAACGTGAACTCTCTCCAGCCAGATGTGTGTAAACTGGCTTTTCCCTCACACTCATCCCCTAGGCATTTCCTCTGTGCTTGGAAATATGCTTCTATTTGTGCACAGGCGCAGGTGGTGATCTTAGCACGAAGTGGCAAAACCCATTCTCTGGAACATGTTTACTGGGCATCGGGGACCACACAATTGTTTCTGTCTCTTTTACTTCTGGTGAGCCTTGATTTGTGTTTGAAACTATCTGAGTGGCCTTATGCCTGGACACCATGTTACTTAGTTTTATTCTTGGAGATGTAACAAAATACTTCTAGCAGTCAAGGAGACAGGCAACAGATGCATTTATCGATGGCTTAGTAGCTTTGAGCAGCAGGAACCACAGGACATGACAGGTGTATTACATCCCTGCTACAGCTAAACTAGGACGAATGACATCTGCTGTTGGGTTAATAGATGACAGGTCAGCCAGACGTTGATATGAACAGCAACATGCCAATAAAGTTAGCGCTATTAACAGCACTTCATGCTCCACTCCTTCCTGGAGCTGTTTAAAAAAATAAATGAAGCTAATAAATTTAAAACAGAACTGGGGGTCAAACTAAAAATCATATGTTCAAGTAGACCTGGTGTGCTTTAAAACTTGAAGGCTGAATTTCCAACCTTTCTAGTGGCTTGGGACTTTTCACCAGTGAGCAGACAGCTAGATACTACTTACCTCGAGTGCAAGTAGAAGCCCTGATACTTTTGCAGGCAAAGAATAGAATTAGTTTTTTTGCAAAGGAATCAATTCCTCAGCTTTGGCCATTTCTAAAAACAGATATGGATAACACCAGCTAGTAGCCATGGGCTTTAGGAGTGCATCACCCTTGTGGAACGAGTAAAACTGAAGCATGAATCCAAAATCAGGTGGTTTTTCACAGGAGGAAACAAAGGTATTTTGTTCTTCAGAAGAAACCAGGCCTCTGCTGTTTTGAATTTCTCAGATTTTGATTCAGACCGTGTATGTAATACAGCCAACAGACTGGCTCCTCATGACCTCAAAGGGCAGGGACAGGAGATCATTTTGATGTCCTACTTATCAAAGGTTCTTTGATTTCTCCTCCATCCTCCTTTCTGTAATACCAAAGAAGACCCCAGGGAGGTCTCTGCTGTCACTTGCATTTTATGGATGAGAACTGAACACAGTTTGGATGTGCTGACACTTTTGAAGGAACAGGGAGCTGAAGCTGCCTTGGCTGGTGTCTGGCTCAGTGAATGAGCCTTCCTCTGAAAGTCCATCACTTCATGCAGCCCATTCTGTGCAATGATATCATTCCTCCTGCTGAGCACAAAGACTTTTTACACAATTTCATCAGACTTTTTACTGATAGTATGATATTGCTTTTCAGACATTAGAATCAATTTTTTTTTTCCCAGCACTGAGCTACTCCATGGAGTAAGATGAGCATCTCCTCCAGCAGTTCCTAGTCTCAGTGCACGCAGGCTGTGTCCTCACTGAAATGCTTCCTTTTTCCTCACCTTTGAAGAGGCTTTGCATGGGATGTCTGTCTTCCAGGGATTTGGGGAGATGTGGCAGATTCAGTACCACTGGAGTCAGGTGTATATGTGTGGAAGAGGAGGGGTAAAGGATTAGCCTGAAGGGGGTTTAGGGCTCTGGTCTGGAGCACTGGAAGCAATGAAAACCTGAGCCTTGACCATTACTAATAGCTTGAAGATACTGCTGCAAGACATATAGTTGTGTGTGTTTCCTGCTTCGAACCTTATTTCAGACTTCAAAAAATATCAGGCAATGCTCAGGGGGCTTAGCAACACAATGCAAGATGTGGGGTTTTTGTGGAACTGACTTCTTTACAATCAAAACCAGACAGTAGTCCCAGTGCAGTGATGAACTGTCACATTTGTGGTGTCACTTAGCCTGACTGGAAGAGTAAGGACCACAGAACCATACCAGGATGCTTAGCAGACCGCTGCTCCAGCTGTGTCATGCATACATGGATACCACTTCTTCCCTCCACCTTTTCCATGTGACTTAGCAGCAGCTGATAAGCTGAATGGCAAGCCCATGAGCTAAGGCAGTCTATCAAATGCATCACAAGTCAGATCTTCACAGTACACTTATATATCAGATACATCACGAGCATCAGGTGTACCACAAGGCAGATCTTCTAGGCCAAATACAATATATCAATTCCAAATATCAGATTAAGGATGTGTGGTAGGCCAACACACAGTGATTTGAAGTCCCATCCTGTGCATTTCTGGAGCTTCCCCTCTTCCTGTGGATGTTTTGTCCATTTCTTCTTGTGTTATTAGGTATCATTGTATACAGAAGCATAAGATATCTCTGAGAAAGGCTCTGGCTTGCTCCCATGGAAATGTCAACATTCTTCATGTTCACTGATGTGATTTCTTGTCTTTCTAAATGGTAATGGTTGTATGTCACACAGCACATAGTGACAAAACTCTGGAAATGAGAATGGCACCACTGGGGACAAACAAGAAGTCCAGAGCCATCTGGCTTTCTGCTTTTCCCCCAGCGTCGGCCACAAGGGCATTAGAAAACCACCCATAATACACCACAGGACAGAGGTGGCTGCTGTAGCTGAAAATGCCAGTTCATCAAAACTAAGTGATTCTAATGAAATTCATTAGGAGAGGCAGGGAGGACACAAAAGATGAAAGAAGTTGAAAATCTGATCTGGTGGAATGTTTAGATGGGAAATCTAGATCCTGTAAAATGGCTTTTCATGCAGCAAGACTCATTAGGGATGTTGGTATAAGATTGGCTGTCCCAGGACCAGCCAGTAAGAGATGTAATTTCCTGGAGTTCTACTGGGAAATATAACTATTATTATATTGCTACTTCCATCCTGCAAGTCAATAACCAGTCTGAACCCAGTTGAGTATAACATGGGGAAAACTTAAGCATAAGTAGAACTCCAGTGTTATCAAGGAACACTTGAACTGAGAAGTTGTGGTCAGAATATCAGCCTTACACCACAGCATTCAAGAAGAAAAAGAGCTGCAGAAGACTACGCTGGTTTGAGTAGTCAGAAGTGGTCACCTAATTTTATATTTGGCATAGCAGGCCATAGCATTTACCTGTATTCACTCTTGCCTGAAATTCAATATCTTTGCTTAAAGAAGGGCACGCTCTTTCCTGGACCATCCCAGTGGTTGTGAGATCTGGTCTATTGAAAAGCTTACACCACATCTCTGGTTCAAATTTATCGCAATCCAGCTTCCGGACTCTGCCCAAGAGGCCTCTGCGCCTCTGCCTTTGCCAGCTCAGAGAGCCTGCTATGGTCAAATTTCCCATGAATGCACTTTGAAGCTGTTGATCAATGTCTCCCTCCCTTTATGCCACAGGAGCCTCTTATTTTACTGCTTCTCAACTTCTAATTGTTATCAGAGTTCTTGCTAGAAGCCTTTGCAGCTGAACAGCACTCTTCTGGAAACAGAGTTCCCTGAACTGGTCCCCACTCTTTTCACTTGTTGTACCCTTTTGCACTTGGGAAGAGAGATTCTTTTTGCACCAGACTGGAAGAGCAATATGAATTTTATAATGGTTTCACTGGGGAAGGCTGCCTCTGGAAATCAAGGTCACTTTTCTTCCTTTGGTATACTGTTTATAGTAATTTTTTTTTTTTTTTTTGTGACCCTTGGCAAATCTTATTTTATCTGTGCCTTTGCCAGATGGGAGATAATCTTCCCTTCACAGTAGAGATTATACTCCATGCTTCACAAATACTTCTTTTGTACTTAAGTCCCCCTAGAAATGAAGATAAAGGAATATTCCCTAAGCTGCAACTTCACTACAAATGCATCTGTTGCTGATGACTGACTGTGCAAACATCAGAGTTGTCATCTCTACTGAGCAAAAGACATGCCTGTAGCTGGAGCTTTAATGGCAATGCTTTCTCTCGGGACAGAAATTGGAATAAATTCCAGTACCCCACCCCTCCTCTTTATAGAATAACATTGGCTGAGTCTATATTAGAATGCCTTAAACTTTTAAGCACACCACCCAGCTTTGAGCATGCTAAATTTGTGTCTGTCTCATGCAGTTTTCACATCCCAATCCTTTCCATGCAGCAGATAATTTTTTAGAGCATGCAGCAACTTCCAACCTTGTCGATGTGCCTGATGTTACAGAGCATGGTAAATTTGAGTGTCTGCAGCACAAATGTGGTGAGCTGCCCCAGTGGTTTGAAACATAATTCTTTCCTGCCTCACAGCTATACTTCCATACCTGGTCCTTGTGACCAGCCTCCTTCATAGACAACCCTTTCTTCTGTCCCTACTTTCATGCATAAAACGGTTGTTTTCTTGGAGATGAATTCCTAACTTCGGAGTCATTACATGTCCTCTCATATTTTCCTGCTTGTGCCAGGCCCTCTCATCATATGGTGATACTAACAGAAACATGGATGCAGAAATTGTATTGAGCCACTTTTCTGTACCAAATTAAAGTCTACCATGTTCTTTCTTCCAGCTCTCCTTTTTGGACTCTTTCTCATTGAAGAGGCCTCTGTTTCCAAAGTGGTCCCCTCACATTATTAGGGACACCCTTGAATAGGAGGATGAAGGGAGACTGTGCCCTGTGTGCTGCATTGGGAGTGGCTGGCATGGAGTAACAGAGATCTGAAAATTTCAGGGAGTGAAGTGTGGTGTGTATGCTAGTTGTACAAGGACACAAGGACACAAGGGAGGGACACACATCATGCTGGGGATAGAACATCGCTCTGGGCCTGACTTGTTCCTCTTTGTATCAATATGTCATTTGTGGCCTTCCAGCCACCCGGGAAAGCTGGAGTTACCAGGATGAAGCCCAAGGTTTGTAGGCATATGATGGACACAGCATGGGGCAGCAGCAGTCCCTTGGAAAGAGAAAGACCAGGGAGCCTCTGTGTCAGCCCCTGCAGGTGAATCACCAGTAAGACTAAACACTTCTGACCTCTTCCTAGGATGCACTATTCCCCTTTCTACCATCTAGCCTCCACTCTGCCCCGTGATATAAAACTAGCAGCACAGGGTAGTAGTTAGTGGTCCGAGGTGCAGCATGTTTACAGTCTGCAGGGGAAGATTGTGGACCATGAGAGCAGGGAGACTTGTAGAGATATGAGCTCCTGGGGATAAAGGGGGTGAGGAGCAAGTGGGCCTCTGAGAGGGCCTCCTGGAATGAAGGACACATGGATAGGGGATGTCTATCTTTGCCCAAAGTTACTGTCCAATCTCAAGATTCAAAGTTGCTTGTGCAGAATCTGAAGCAGCCCTGCCAAGCTCTGAGACCTGTTAATCTTAACATCTGCACAGAATAAGCAGCTCTTGCAACAATGACTGAAAACCACAATTCCCTGCATCTTCTCCCTAGAGATTGGACTCAGAGGTCTTCCAGACACCACCATGACAGCCAAATATTGTCAGGACCATAGTTTGGCCTTGCGGGGTCTGATGAATTCTCTTACTTGTTATCTTATTTGAAGAAGCCTCAGGCAGGCAGGACAGCCAGCTGACATGTCTAGGTGTATGGTGCAGCTCAACACTGGATCCAAAAATCCCAGTCAAGATGCTAACAAACACCCAAGAGCATGCTGCTCTTCAGGATGTCTGTGAGACTTCGTTTGTGCATTGAGACATGGTGGTTTTCCCAGCCTGGCAGACTCAGAAGCTCTCTCCCACAGGCTGCCAGCTGCTGTTAGCTCTCCTAGCACACACCTGCTAGGGAGCTGGATCTGCAGTGTGCCTTAAAGGCAGATATTGCTATTGCATGTGTCTGGTTTGCTTCATGTGTATATAAGAATAACCCTGTGCACCATGACAGGCGAGGGGCCGACCAGCTGCAAAGCAGATTTGCAGAAAAGAGCCTGGGGGTGGACACCAAGTTGAACGTGAGCCAGTGCTGTGGCCTTGCCAGGAGGAAGGCTAACAGTGTCCTGGGCTGCACTAGGAGAAGCCTTGCCAGCAGGTCCAGGGCGGAGGTCCTTCCCCTCTCCTCAGCACTGGTGAGGCCACCCCTGGAATTCTAGGTCCCATTCTGGGCTCCCCAGTATAAGGGAGATAAGGACATAGTGGAGAGAGGCCAGCAAAGGGCCACTAAGGTGCTTAAGGGACCGGGCCATTTCTCAGGTGAGGAAAGGCTGGAGAGCACTGGGACTGTTCAGCCTGGGGAAGAGAAGGCTCAGGGGGATCTCATCAACATACATACAGACCTGAAGAGAGGCAACAATGACATCAGAGCCCAGCTCTTTTCAGTGGTACCCAGTGACAGGATCAGAGGCAGTGGGCACAAACTGAAACATGAGAGGTTCCTCCTGAACATCAGGAAACCCTTTTCTCTGTGAGGATGACCAAGCACTAGCACAGGTAACCCAGAGATGTAGTGGAGCTTCTCTCCCTGGAGATCTTCAAAAGCTGCCTGGATGTGGTCCTGGGCAACCAAGAGGGTTGGGCAAGATGACTCCTAGACCTCCCTTCCAATCTCAGCCAGTCTGTCACTCTGCATGACTTAGTGTCACTGAAATCAGTGTTTCTCTTTTGGAAATATTTACTTTTTGATAACTGATATAATTAACACAGAATCACAGAATCACAGAATCACAGAATGGCAGGGGTTGGAAGGGACCTTGGGAAATCATCTAGTCCAACCCCCCTGCTAAAGCAGGTTCACCCAGAGCAGGTGAACTTCATTCAGGCGGGCTTTGAAGATCTCCAGAGAAGGAGACTCCACAACCCCCCTGGGCAGCCTGTTCCAGTGTTCCGTCACCCTCAAAGTGAAGAAGTTCTTCCTCACATTCAACTGAAATCTCTTATGTTTCAGTTTGTGCCCACTGCCCCTTGTCCTGTTGCTGGGCACCACTGCAAGAGCCTGGCTCCATCCTTATGATATCCATCCTTAAAATATTTGTATGCATTGATGAGATCCCCTCTCAGTCTTCTCTTCTTCAGGCTGAACAAGCCCAACTCTCTCACCCTTTCCTCATAGGGGAGATGCTCCAGTCCCTTTATCATCCTAGTTGCTCTCCTCTGAACTCTCTCTAGGAGTTCCTCATCTTTCTTAAACTGGGGAGACCAGAACTGGACACAGTACTCCAGGTGGGGTCTCACCAGGGCAGAGTAGAGGGGGAGGATAACCTCCCTCGACCTGCTGGCCACGCTCCTCTTAATGCACCCCAGGATGCCATTGGTCTTCTTGGCAACAAGGGCACACTGCTGGCTCATGGTCAGCTTGTCGTCCACCAGGACTCCCAAGTCCATCTCAGTAGAGCTGCTTTCCAGCAGGTCAGCCCCCAGCCTGTACTGGTGCATGGGGTTCAACCTCCCCAGGTTCAGCACTTGACACTTGCCCTTGTGGAATTTCATCATGTTCCTCTCTGCCCAACTCTCCAGCCTGTCCAGGTCCCACTGAATGGCAGTGCAGCCTTCCGGCCTATCAGCCACTACTCTCAGTTTTGTGTTATCAGCAAACTTGCTGAGGGCACACTCTGTCCCCTCATCCAGGTCATTGATGAATAAGTTGAACAAGACCTGGGGAGCTCCACTAGCTACCGGCTTCCAACTAGACTCTGCCCCACCGATCACAACCCTCTGAGCCCTGTTGTTCAGCCAGTTTATGTTATGGAAATGTTCTGCATGAAAGGTTTGGGCTGCTGTAACATGAACACATCACATATGTAACACGTATTTATTGGTTTGAAGTACATGCTGAATATCATCCCAAGGAAAGGACAGCACAGAAACCGTTCCTGATATGTGATTCTGTGAATACATCAGTGAAGCAAAACTACTGTCCTTAAAATACACGGAAAAAAATCCCAGCCATTGCCAATGTCTCTCTAAAGATATCTTTAGCAAAAAGTTAACAATTTTCTAGTGTTAAATATTTATAGGCATATGGGAACACCAGTACTGCCCTTCATCAAGATGGCTTTGAAAGGAGTTACTTGAGATGGCAAATCTAAAAGTTGGTGTGTGTGATATGACAGGACTCAGGAAAATGAAATAACCAAATTAGGCAAAGCACATTTAAAATTATTAAGAGGATTTACTGCGGCATGTAACAGAGCTGTCAGGCAGACTAGATCTCTCACTTGGTGTTACTGTTGACACACTGCACTTTCATATGACAAGGCTCTGCTTTCTCTAAGGTGACTGACTGCTGTGTCCTGACAAACAACCTTCCTGCAGTGCAAGAAACAGCTGGGCAGTGGCAGGGAAAGTCTGAGTCTCAGTTAACTTGAAAGACCTACCTGACACGGATGCAACAGTTCAGATGATCCTGGCAACACATGTAAATCTACAGCACCAAGATGATGGAGAGTCTCATGGTAGAAGTAGGAAGATGGGCCTTTGCTTTTCAAAACAAGGGGGTTTTATGGTTTGGTGAGATGTTGAACTTGTTTAGCTGGCTAGTGCTGTGGGAAAGTCTCAGACCATGCTGCACAGAACATGAGCTCTCAGTCACCAAACACCATTCAAAACACCGTTTCTCCTTGTAGTCTTCTGTGACAACCTGCAAAGGCTCCAGGACCAGAGGGTATGGAAGAAACAGAGGCTCAGGCCAGACTTCAGCTGTAGTAAATGTGATCAGTAGACTGCAAGGCTAATAACCAATGGACAGAGCTACATCAGGTAAGCACAGACTTTGCTGGTCCTGCAGGACCCAAGAACTGTGCTGCGATGCCTTCTGGAGCTCCATCCATCAGGATTATTTAAGTACATGGAAGCAGTGAGTGCTCTTGTAACAATGCTGTTTTTCCCTGGTGACAGATCTAGCTGCAGAGTGGACTTTCTTGTACTGTAAAGCAGTCGGATACAATGGCACTAAACACAGTGTAAATGCCAACACAGATTATAGCAAAACAGGCCATTTGGAAAGGGCTGAACCATGGTCAGGCAATGCATATCTGTGCTGGGGACCAATGGGTCAAGACCCATAGCTCCTGGCTCTTCCCATACCCGTCCGTGCCCTGGGGTAGGGTGCAGCCAGCTAAGTGCATCCTTCCCCAGTGGCATTGCTGTGCTTTGCCTTTGCAGTGGCCTTCCACATCAGTGTGCTGGCCACGATCCCCAGGGACAGCGCTGCAGGGAGCTTGATTGAGCCTTTTCCCCGCAGTTCAGCACAGAGCCAAGCATCCAGCCTCGCCTCTGCAGAAACTGCCTGACAGTCAATGCCGGGAGCCAGGCAGCAGCTGAATTTTTCATTCCATTAAGTATTCACACTTTCTTCCCCTGTCTTGCTGTTGTTGTTTCTAAACATGACAGACAATAATCAGAAAACAAAAGCATTTAAGTTCTCTCCGCTGGCAAAGCAGCACATTCACAACCAACATCAAAGGTGGGGTTTAGCGATCATTAGTGCAATACCACACTTCAACATGATCAAAGCAATCAGTGCCCAGACACAATAAAGAAGATGAAGCTCTGATTCAGCTCCTCCATAAAAGGCAACAATAAAGAGATCTGGGGAGAGGGTGAGAGCATGGTAAGTATATGAGGGCATGCGGCTGAGATATTCTTTTACATCAAAACCAATTCTCATTTCATATCCAATTATACCTCTGAGCTGTTCAGCCCAACACTGCTGTCATCTCTGGCTTTCAATTGACATTGCAAATTGTGGAGTAGAAAAAGCTACCGTAAAGCATGTCTCAGCTGAAATTCCTCCTGAAGTTTGTCACCGCAGATGGAAAACTCTTTGAGAGCTGGGATACTTGCTCTGGCCCTATTGCTGCTGCCAGCCAGCCTTATTCACATTTGGGTGAGGGACTCTAGCCACTGCCCAGTCAATGAAAAATAGCCTTTTTGCTTACTGTCTGATACAGCGTAGAAAGCTCTGAGTGTAGGGACAATGGACTTTGTGCCGCTGGGTGTCCATAGCCAGGGAAGAGAGTGCCATTGAAGGCAAGCATAGAGATGTTGTTCACCAGGCCGCTGTAAGGGACTGATCTTTTTGTCTCTTGGACTTGCACAGCACAGGCTACAGAAGTGCACCTAGAAAATCCCATAGGAAGCCCTCACCTTCTGCCTGAGTGGGGACACCTTGAAACACCCAGCTTTGTCTTAAAATCCTCAAGACATACAGAATCTTCCATATGCCAGGGGCATCATCCTAGCGACTAATTACAGCAGTTACATATTTGTTCCCTGTTCTCTGAATTCAGGTTAGAGTTTACTGATTTGTGGGGTGCTGGGGGGAGGCTGGGAGAGCTTGTGGTTTGGGGTTTGTGGGTGGGAGGGGTTTTTGGGGGGGGCTGGATTAACAAGACCTCAAATTCTGGAAGTCTGGTCCCAAAGTACATAGCCCACAACTGTGACTGAGTCACTCTGTCTTCTCTTGTGTAAGCTAAACTGCAAGAGCTTCTTAAGCCTTTCTCTGGAAGACAGATTTTCCACACTCCAAATGGCTTGTAAAGAAGATGTTCTAAAAAGTATCTCAGGGGGAGAATACAAACAAAAGATCAGATCCAGTAAAAAGAAAGACTTTCAGTGATACTTAGCAAAACAGGACACTTGTTTGGAAGCAGCAAACCATCAAGAAATATTGGCATATTGTGTCGACAGTAAATTAAATATGAGT
The DNA here is from genome assembly GCF_000687185.1 of Egretta garzetta. NCBI lineage: Eukaryota > Metazoa > Chordata > Aves > Pelecaniformes > Ardeidae > Egretta > Egretta garzetta. The sequence goes on from NW_009259366.1 coordinate 539,302, forward strand.
TTGTCAACTGCTAAGGGAGTGAGAAGGGGAAGCAACTGAGTCGTGTGTTGAAGAAAAGGAGCCATGGCAAGTCACAGAGGACACAGAACAATTCAGTAACAGAATGGGAATGTTTTGCAGGGGGAGGAAACTATTTTGCTTAAAAGGATGAATGGGTAATAAAGTTTGAGGCAAAGAGGTGCTCATCTGTGTTGGCAGTGAGTGTAAAACTGATGTTGTTTCACTCACTCCCACAAAGCTTCATCAGTATACACAAGCCAGCAATGCAGCTCTTCATCTGCATCATGAAATGGCTTCAGCTGGGTAGAATTCCCATTTGGCTTTGTAAATACCCACTCTCTTCTGGGTAACTGCAGCATAATCTGTTCAACTTACTGGAACCTCTTCAACTTCATCTACCTTCTATTTCAGAAGTAAAATGGGTTTTCTTTCCCAAAAGCTCCAAAGTCGCACGACGAGGGAGTATAGTGGCCTGTGGCTCTTTGGCACTGAGCCGCCCACATATTTCCTGGAGAGAGCAGGGTACGCAGGTATGGGATTCTTGGGGGTTGGCATGTGGAGTGGAGGGTGCAAACCAGCAAGCAGAGAGTGCTGAGTAGAATTATAATCCGATGCAAAAGACAACTGGGCACTTTTCACTGCTCCGGTTTTCCTCTGTGAGCCCCCTCCCCTCTGCCAATACTCTAAGTCCTTCCCTTTGGAAACAGAAAACAGCAAACACACCTGTTTGTGATGTCCAGCCTGATGGCCGAGCATCCTCCTGAGGGGCCCCAGCTTGAATGGAGCAGGAGATCACCATGCTGAACAAGGCATTGCCAGGGGTTTTCACCTCATCTTCAAATAACATAGGTGACAAGTTTGAAAATTTGTCTCCATCCCACGCAGGGCTATTGGTATCTGTGCACACCAGTGCCTGGCCACACTGTGCAATGCTGAGCAACTCGGTTCTTCTTATGCCTGTAGCCACTGCCAAAGCCAGTGGGACCTGCACCTGTGGACTCTGCACTGAAGGCTGGAGGTGGGCATGCAGCTCCAACACACATAGCTTTCTGGGGCTTCAGCTTCAAGGACTTGGGCGCCCCTGCCATCTTCACACTGGGATTTTATTTTTCCAAGTTGCTTTTGATTTCTGAAGAATGTAGCCCAGGCTCTCCACTGGAGCAAACTGGCATGGGTCCTCTCGCCCAGCAGAATCCTGGCTTTGTCCATTATTCACTGCTCAGTCCCCTTCCTGCTCTGCCCATAGCCAGCTCATCTATTCAGTGTGCACTTGGAGTAGAAGTCATAGAAGTGCAGTTTTAAGTTGTTCCAGCTCTGCATAAAAGGCAGTGTCTCCTTTCCACACCTTCCTGTGGAAAAGCACCTCTCCCTTGGGAATCCAGCCTGACAGTGTTGGGAAAGCAGGCTGCAAGTCAGGTGGTGGGGCCCTTCAGAACATATTCTGCTTGCATTATTCACTGGGAATTGTCTACTCCACTATTCTCTCCTCAGCAGGA
>NW_009259366.1:540925-556050 GCF_000687185.1 Egretta garzetta
AATATTCAGGTAATATTTTCATATGATCATCTCAGATGGCCCTTCTGCATTTGTGGCATGGTGGGATCGTGCCTAGGACTTGATTTCTGTGCAAAGCAGTAATATGTCACCACCTCAATCAGCCCCGCCGTCTTTTCTGCTCAGATCCTGTGTCCAGACAAAGGCAATTAAGGGAAGATTCCTGTCTCCTAGATGCAGGTGGTGAGGAACAGGTGGAGCATGGCCACAGAGAGCAGCACCTCTTTCTTTTCGTTCACAGCCAGCGTAGCAGAGCCCAGTTGCACGGGATTTTTGTTGGGTAACAGTGAAGCAACACAACTGGTGAGAAAAGACCAGCAGTTACTCATTTTTCAGGAGGTGGCTGTTTACCTGCTGCTGACTGTTTAGGACTGTTCCCAAAGCTACCTTCAAATTTAGACTTTCTGTGTGGTCTAATCTGTGCCCAGATGAAATACAGGCAGTTTCCTTGTCTGAAAACCATTATTGTGAATCGAACCATCATATGAGAAGAGATGCAGTAACTTTGGGACAGCTCACCCCTGCAAAGGATGTGTATACAGAAAAAAACATTTGGTGTGGTCCTAAAAATACAATAAAGGGGCATCTTCCTCAGGACTTAGCTCACACATCATTCCACGGTCCTTATGCTGTAGTGGACGCAAACTGGTCCTGCCACTCACCAGCAAATGAATTTGAGTGGTATAGGTAGTTTTATGCAGTAAGGGTGTGCAGAGCTTGACTCCAAGCTTATCTACACATAATACCTGAGGTAGAGTGAGTGCTTCCAGTGCTCTGAGACAGCAAGAAGCCTTGAGGGAACCCATTCCAGCCTAAACATCTTCCTAAGCAGATTTTCATGTCCTCTGTGAGACCCAGGTTATCTAAATATGCTGTTGCTTATTTACATGGCTAGCCAGAGAGCTAATGCACCCTACGCCATCCCACAGGGACAGAATCCCTGTCCTGAGAGCACCCTCATGGGGAGAGATGACACTGTGATTTGGCTCGAAGTGCAGGGCTATATACACTGCAGGATAAGGCAGGTCCCATGCCTCCTCCTGCTTTTCCATGTGCCTTCCTTTTCTCCAGTAGCTAGAGAGACTCCAGTGCCCAAGAACCATACAAGGCGTATGCCTGGAACAGTAACATGTGCTGTTCAATAACCCATTTTCCATCTTCCCCAAGGAAAAGGCTTGCAGACCTGGGGAACAGATACAACAAAAGAGGAGCCACTGAGTGCAATAGTAATGGAGAGTTTGTAGAATGTCTTTGCAATTAGGGGCTGGGGAGGAGGGAACATGGCTGGCCCCACCAGAGGGCTCAACTCTTCTCTCCTCAGAAGCACCCCACAGGGCCATGCCCTGGCTGCTCACAGTAAAGGTGGCTCTGCACACAGGCCCACAGTTGCCACAGAAGTGGTGTGTGCCCCATTGCACAGCACCCTTGGCCTGTCCTGGCCACCCCAGCTGCACACTCACCTTCTGGCCCTGGCAGTATGTCTGCCTCTCCTCTTGTGGACAGCTGGAGAGACTTGCCTGGCCTTTGCACACAGAGTTGAAGTATGGGATGTGCTCATGTGTAATCTCCGGGTGGATGATGGGGAGAAGGCCATGGGGAACTGTGGGTGGGTGGGATGCAAAGTGCACCCCTGTGTCAAGCAGCCCCACTGCAAGGGGGAGACACGCACAAGCAGCAGTGGTCCTGCTGGAGAAGGAGAACGTTTTCCCCACAGAAGAAGCAGGCACCAGCTGGGAATTCCTGTGAGGCAGATGCACTGCGATGGGAGGGCGACACCACCAACCACAATTGTGCATTATCTTTTAGAGCAGTGGTTTATTTGAAACCTGTTTCCAACTGACCTGACAAATTCATTTCCAAGGCAACAACAGATGGCAGCAGACAGATGGCTCACTGATTTCAAAGCCTCTCCAGAGAAAGGAAGTGTCACTATAAGCCTGCACTATCTTGGCATTAGGAAAGAATGGGATCTTAACATCTGCATTAGCTCAAAACAGTGTTAGGAAGACATGTTGTAGGCTGGATTTTTGTAGTTATTCTCATGGTCTCCACTGGCATAGCTCCACAATTCTCAAATCTTCCCCTCATCTCAAAATGGTATTTTGAGCCAGTATTTAAATGACTTATTTCATGATCATAGATGTTTTCCCTGCATCATCTTGGACAAACCACGTTGTTGCTTAATGTTTCAGTTTCTTGTCTGCAAAACATAGATAAAAATCCTGCACTGGGCCTGTGCTTTTAGGTGGCAGACTCTTTGTCAGAGAATTTTTCCATATTTTACTTTTTTTTTTTTCTTTCATGGTGCTAGATTCTACTTTGGCTGGAACATTATTACCCCATGCAAAAAACAATGGTTGGAGGACTAGATTCCCTTGCTACCAACTGATGAGTAGGGGGACCTCAACTTAGACTGCTTTGTGTTATCTTTGCCTCACTTTATTGTTTATTTGGTTGGTTTTTTATTTATGCTGGTAAGGGTTTGCTTTTCCTTGTTGCAGTTTTACTACTGTCTGTCCCCTCCCAAGATTGAACTGGCTCAGTAGTTTTTTCCATTTTTCCCTTCTCTTGGGTATTTTGTTGCTGTAGCTTTTTGAAAGAATTAAGTTTGTTCTCCCCTCTGCATCCTCATCACACGGTAGAAGGCCCATCAAATGCTAGAACCAATAAATAAAACATTCCTTTGCTTTACTAGAAATGACCTCTTGTTACTGAAGCCAGGTCGCATTCATTCTCAGCTCTGATCTGTCTTCCAGAGTACATGTAACTTTCTTGTCTTCTGAGAAAGTAATCAAACATGATCAAGAGGAATCAAAGGGCTGGCTCTCTCTTGTCATCTGGTGCATATCCATTAAGCAGAGTCAGGAGAGGGGAGGCTTGTGGCACAACATAAGTTCTGTTTGGGGTGAAATGGAGAGATGAAGTCATGGGCATGGATAAGCATCTTATTTCTCTCACCTGGGATAAATCACAGCACAATGCAATGGAGTTATATGCCTATAAAGTTTGTGTAACCAAAAGGAGTATCAGACCAGTTTTGCTTGTTCCAGGAAACCCAGTCCCCCCATTTCATCATGGCTGTACTTCAGGGGTTAAAGGCAGTTGGCTATCCTGAACTTCCTCTTCTCCTTTGCTAGTGAGAGCAAGCTTGGCCACTCGGAGTTGTTACAGAGAAGATATAGCTTCATCTGGTGGTGATGGGGCTGGGCTGAGCTCAGGCCCAGAACTTCAGTAGGGTTTCAAAAGTAGGCAGGGCAGGGGGTGATAGCATGTGGGCACTCTGCAGTTAGAGGGAAAGGTATTAAAGGTATAGACAAGATGGAGGTGAGAAGATCCTCATTGTCATTAGGTAGGCAGTTGCATCGGACACAGGAGGAGAAGTCAAACAGTGTGAGGTTTATTGTCCTGTGAGAAGATGCAAACGGGATGAGGAAAGAACCAGTCCTTAGGTTGAAGCCCATGAACAGTGACAGAACCTGAACAAAGCAATGGATGAGCTGAGGAGCAAAAAATGCCAATGCCCATTGAAACCAGAGTGCAGAAAATGACTGTGCTGAACTTCAGCAGTTACCACAGGGCTGTTCACTGGCCAGAAAATCCTTGGGTGGGTATTGCAATGCAGACCCCCCAGACACAAAAGGGTAGACCACCCTGAAAGGGAGCATGACTAGTGTCTGTACGCAGAGATGGGTTTGGCACAAAGTCATGGTTTAGCCCCAGCTGTCAACTAAGCATCACACAGCTGCTCATGCACCCTCTCTTTCCTCAGTGGGATGGGGGAGAGAATCAGAAGAGCAAAAGTAAGAAAACCTGTGGGTTGAGATAATAACAGTTTAATAACTGAAACATCATCATCATCATCACAACAACAACAACAACAAAAACAAGAACAACATTGTAATGAAAAGGAAAGCAACAAGGGAGAAAGACAAAACCCAGGAAAAACAAGGGATGCAACCGCTCACCACCCACCGACGAATGCCCAGCCCGTACCGAGCAGTGATGGCTGCCCACCGACCAACTCTCCCCGGTTTAAACACTGAGCATGATGTCATAGGGTATGGAATACCTCTTTGGCCAGTTGGGGTCAGCTGCCCTGGCTGTGCCCCCTCCCAGCTTCTTGTGCACCTGGCAGAGCAGGGGAAGCTGAAAAGTCCATGACTGGTGTAAGCCCTGCTTAGCAACAACTAAAACATCAGTGTGTCATCAACATTAATCTCATGCTAAATTCAAAACACAGCACTATGCCAGCTACTTGGAAGAAAATTAACTCTATCCCAGTGGAAACCAGGACACACAGCTGTGACACAAAGGGGAAGAGGTGTGCTAGGATGGAAATGACAGGCCACCGCAGGCCTCCCACAATGTGGCAGGGGGTTATATCTGTCTTTTGAGAAACACAGGTCTGGGAAAACTCTGGCTCTGCTTGACATTGCAGAAAGGATATACAAACTTAGAAGGCAGGAGATGCTGGGACCAATGCCATTTTGTCCCCAGCTTTTGCCAAAGTGTTCTTATTGTCCTGCTACCTCTCATCTTTTCCCACCAGGCCTCAGCAGTAAGAGCTATCCTGCTTACAGAATGTACCCTAAGATCAAGCAGGATCTGAGGTCTGATGGATGCCATTGTGTCCCTCCAGAAGAGAGCTGGGCTCAGGCCTACCACTCTTCATCCAAGTGATGGTTTTGATCCTGGGCTGGTAGCTGGGTGAGGTGGGTGGGCTTCCACTGAGAGCAATGGTATCTCCCACACAATGGGGTCTGCCTTGCCAGTTGAAGGAGGGACCCATAAAAAGGTATATGAGAGACTGTGGGAGTTGACACAAGCTACTGTAGATGGAAAAGACACCAGTCCATGGTGGTGTTAAATCCAAAACTAGAAGGAGAGGGACTGAAAAGCACTGTTTCTGGACTGGGAGACGGGCACAGGAAAAAGTACAGCAGCCTGAACTTCTAGGAAACCAGCACTGCATAAATTTCAGTCTCAGCTCCAGCAAACATTCAGCTGCTTCCATGCAAGCTGTGAAATTAGAGAATTAACTGCTGGATCCATCAGAAAGATTCAGAGTAAAACGGAGCCATCCTGCAAATATTCAATAAAACCAAATTCAGGCTGTCGATGCAAATATGGCTTCCTTCATCAGAAACAAAGTGGGGGACCCCAGTAACTGCTCCAAAGATATTGGCAAAAATGATGCAGCTGGAGCCAGGTTATTTTTGTAAAGTATGTTATTGACTTGTTGTTCCCTGGAAATGAGATTTTCTGCCAGAAGTCTACCTCCAGCCAGGAGCTTTCCCTCAGCACACAGGGAGCAGGCGCTGGTCTCAGCAGGCACCTGGCTGTGAGGGTAATTGAATAGTGCAGCAGAGCAGGTTTGGGACTCACCAGCATGCAAGAGCTTTAAAACTAGATTAGACAGTTCTTTAAAGAAATCAGCTGTAATCTAGCCTCTAAGGGAAATGCTGTTGCTGGATGAAATTTTTCTGGGTGTTTAACAGGCAAGGAGGTAGAACAAACAAGTTATCTCTGCTGCCCAGTGTGGTACTGGCAAGTCTTGACCGTGTGCTTGCAGGCCTGGTAACTGCCACAGGTAGGAAAGGGAAATAATTAATGTCATATGCCATAAAGCTTCCTTAGAGAAGGCTTTAAAGTTTCAAGGTGGGAGAGAGCAAGTCAGACAAGAGCTGAACTTGATAGAACACTCCTCTGCATTTACAGAGGTTATCAATGGTCCTGCACACGGTCACATGAGAAGTGATCTCTTTCCACTTGGGAAGGGGAAAGTAATTCTCTTCCTTCACAGTCAGTGAAGGTGACTTGTTGGTAGTACGTTTTGTGCGTATGTCCAGAACTTGGCATAAGCCTTGTGAGTTTGCCTATTATTTCTGATAAGCCAGAATCAGATAACTCATTGAAAGAGGAATTGTCATGGTAGATGTTGGGGAATTTTTATGGTACCCCTCGAGGCAAATTAAACACGCTTTTGTGCTTAAATATGGAAGAAAAAATTGATGAACAATGCACTGGGCAGAGTCCTATGGCAACAAGCAGTTCTACATGGAGTCTGCAAAGATGTATCACAAGCAGATTCCTTATATATGCTTGCACCAGCACCAATCTGGACAGTGGTTGCATGGGGCTCCCCAGCCCAGCTGTGGGTCCATAGCCCAGGCTAGGTCAGCTGCCCAAAGGTGGCCCCTGAGGCGTGGGTCCCTGAGCACTCCCATTCCCAGATGGTTACAAGACAATGGTGAGGCTGTTTCTTATCACATCACCAAGAAAAACTTCACTCCCTCAAAAGGAGTCCTTCTGCCTCTGGAATTCCTGCTCCCATCCAATTTAACCCCTTCTTGTAGTTGGAAAAAAAAATCCCCCCCCCCCCCCCCCCCCCCCCAAGTCACATCATTCTTCAGTCACAAATTACCACTGCTGAGCAGTTACATTTATATTTTACCCTTCATAGATCTAACTGGTTGATTGAGGGGTCTTGTTAGACTCTTAAAAAATATTCCTGAGGGGCATTTTAAATCAGGGGACACAGACTCTGAACTGGGGTTTGTGTCAACGCAAGAGCCAATGTATGCTTGTTTTGACCAGTACTGTTAGGAAGATGGGCTGCAGCCCACAATTTCAGGCCTGCTTTGGAAAAGGGGACCCAAGGCTAGCCTATTGCAGTCGTTCAGGAGGCACCAGTCACAGCATGTGTAAATCAGCATATCCACAGACTGGCTGTGACATGTCATGTACCCCCACCTCTGACCCCTGTGCTGTAAAATAGCACTCACATAAGCCTCAGAGAGGCTGTGTGCCTTTCCCAATGTCACACAGGTTGTGTGCCTGAGCTGGGAATGGTGCCCTGTCCCCTTGGACGCACCACCTCAAAAATACCCACCTTCCTGCTATTCTTAGCCTGGCTTTTCTCTGCTAAAACACGTTCCCATTTCCCCTGTAATTAATTAGCAAGAAAGAATTTATTCTCTGAGTGAAAAAACATCTTTCCTAGCCTGCTGTGTGTTTAGACAACCGTCAGTCTCCTGAATAAATTGATAGAATGACTATGCTGAATTTTTAAATCCTTATGGAAGATAACCATCACTGGTTTTATGCATGTGTATGTGCCTACTAACTCAACATCTCCCCAAGGAAGATGGGAGCTGTTAGCCCTGAATAGGCACTGGACCTCCAGGTGGTGAGAGACAGAGTGGCTGGTGCCTCGCTGGCATCACACATTTCTCTACCACCTTGCAGGCGAGGACATTCTGCTATGGAGCCTGCTGTCTTGCACTGCTGGGAGCCATAATCTTATCCTCCCATGGACAGGGGTGATACAGCCCACGGTGTCCCCAGGCAAGGAACTGATCTGCAAGGAGTGGGTTTGAAGAGCACAGGACAGAGCCCTGCCCATGCAAGCCATCCCTGTGGCGCACAGAAGACAGCTGCCCTTACATGCCGTTATCTTCTTTATAGCTACACTGTTTTAAAAGCTGGTGCATCTTCATTCATTCAAAGATGTGGTATCCCTGTGTTGCTCCTGGTTTGCTGTGCTCTCATGCCAGTCTTCAGTAAAGGCCAGAGCTGATGGTTTCTAGGGCCACTAAGCTCTTGCTCTTCAGGCTCAGTTGCCTGTGAGCTGCTGTCACACTAACCACAAAAAATTCAGTGAAACAGGTGGTGCCACCTACTGGGAACAGAGATTTTTACTTCTGTTTGATTCACAGGCAAGACCATGGAATCTAATCTAATGCCATCAGTCAGACTCCCACCAGGCTTTATCTGACATCTTTGCAGCAAGATGTTCATAGGGAGGAGGCAAAACCAATTCCCACTGGCACCATTACAAGTCAGGATCTGAATTCAGTCTGTCTGCTTAGAAATTTCTGTGGGGCTCTGGTGTGGCATCTCACCACCACAAATTACTGATGCAAGACCACATGAAAGGGCCAGGAAGAACTGCTTCTGGCTTTTCGACCTCAGGGAAGAAAATATTCATCCTGCTGTGGCAGAGTGGAGATTAAATGCCCTGCAGCTGTGACAGACAGATGCAGGGTGTTATGGAGGGCTGATAGCAGGGGAAAGCATTGAGCTTGCAAAAGAGATTTTGGAGAGATTCTCTGTTGTGTTTTTACCCAAGGTGCTTTCCAAAAAACTTGATAGAACACCCTTGCAAAACAGGGTATAATTCTGTCACTAACCTCTGCCTTGGAGCCTAAAGCATCTGAGGAGCAGGGAGCTCTGCAGCCTCGGGAGAGACCTTTTGGAGCTGTCTTCCCCACCCACCCATCCAAACACCTTGGATTTTGGATGTTGCCATATTTTAGTTATTAAACAGATTGGTTCAGACTGCCTAGTAGCCCCTGTGTCCTTCTGAGCAGCAATTTCTCTTTGCTGTTCAATGAGCTACATGTTTTCTGGTTCGTAATACACAGAGCCAAACACTGAGCCAGGCTTTGCTGCAGCACACTGCCATTTTGTCAGATCCCTAGGTAAATAGAAGCTTTAACAAACCATTTGTTGCTGGCCTAAGTCTGTGCCCATTTAATTCAGTGGGAGTTTCATCTCTGATTTCTGTGGGTGAATTGTGATGAATGCCTTAGAAAAATCCCTTCTGAACTTTCTCTTTACAATATCTGGAGCCTCCTTCCCTGCCTCCATGTATTGCTAGCAGCTTTTGTCTAAAATGCAAGAAACCAATTAGCTCCTAATATTTTAAATGCTGTCACCAGAAGTTATTTTAGATGAGCTATTTGCTGTATTAGAGCTTGCAGCCCTCTGTTTTGCTCTCTATAAAAAGTCGCAAATTAATCAGGTTGGCCTAGACACAGGAATTCATCAGGGCCCGTATGAATGCTTAAATGCCCTACCAAATAGGCCTGAAATGTTTTCAGAACAAGAACAGATTAATATATGGTTTGGATCGTGACTGGTTCTGCAACACAGGTGTAGCATGGAGGTACGAAGGTGCACTCCAAACCCTAGTCTACCAAACTTCCGTTTAAGTGAAATGCAATCCTGTTAATGGAGGGACTTGAGAGCATCCCTTTCCAAGATTCTCTGCTGTGAGCTGAGATGGGCAAGCTTCTTCCCATGTTCAGTGTCCCTTCACCAGAACAGGACCTTGAAGCCAGATTTCCTCATCAATGGGGTCTCGTTTAAAGGTGGACCATTCATCCGTCTACTCCCTGTTTTGAGGGGCTTGTTAGGCTTTTTTTTAAATTCTAGATTTCTATGCTTGCTGCTTTTACATTTGCCTGGAACAGGTCTCTGGTGTCAAGGAGGCTGATTTGTGTTTAGGTAGGAAAAAGAAAATGAAAATCCACATTACATTTCTTTGATTCCAATTCATGATTTTTGTTCTTTCTGAGACAAGTGTCACACATTCAACAGCCCAGATAAAAATTGAGCAGTCTGTAAATCTTCCAGTCTTGTGCCCTTTTTAAGTATAAGTGGGAGAAAAACCCTTTCAAAATTTCTTACCCCCAAATCCCAGATTAAATATTACTGTTTCTGGAAGAAACCAAAAGCATCTGTACATAAATTGCTTTTGGGTCTCTTTTGCAACTGTTTGATGTGAATGGCTGCTTAATGGGAAGAAGGCAACATTGTCCCAATCCCTGTGCTGCCAGGACATTCTGAGAGCTTTAAGGATTTTTATACCTAAGACTGGTTTTCCTCAAAAATACTGAGACTTGTAGCCCTCCTCTTAGGAACGCCCAGACGCATACTCCACTTTGCATACATCTCCTTTATGTTCTTCCCGTTCTTAATACTTGACTTCAAGAGGGTTTAAGTGTCCCCTTAAAAGGAAGAACTGGGAAAAATTCATGACTTGGAGAAGAAATGTAATACTCCCAGCCTTAGAAAGCTGAAATACAGTGCTTTTCTGAAAATCTTGCATAAGAGGGAGAGGGAACACAGGCCAGGAGAAACCAAGGGGGTGAGAAGGCTGGGGAGGGCAAGTGGGGACGTGACACTTAAAATTATTTTCTGCTTAACCATGATGTCAGTGTGTGTGTCACAAAGCCTCCTTAGACAGAATTTTAAGTGAAAACATGTTTGAATAATTTGTGTGCTTTCTTTCAAGAGGATAAGCATTCTCAGAAAAAAAATGGTTTTTTTCTGCCAGAAGTGATTTATTTTTGAACTGTGAGGCCTGATGCCATTCTTCTTTATGTAGCTTTCACATTCATGAAAGTACTTTCACTGGCTCTAATAAGGTTGCTCCTGATTTGCACCAGTGTCCAGCACCCCACCCAAAGGAGAGTAAGAACACTTAGAGGGGAGGAGCAGGAGGGAGCCCAGTGCCAAACAAGAATGTCCCCACAGGCTTCAGAGCTGGAGCTTAAAACAATGTAAAGCATATGCCATATCCCTTGCCCTATGAGACAGTGACCTCAGAAACTCCAGTTTATACACCTTCACCCTTCATTTGCTAAAAGGAAAGGGAAAAAATTGTCATGGTGCATTAACATGAAGGCAGTGCGTGCAAGTGGCTCCAGGGAGATTTATAACCATGGAGCTTTCTTTACAAATAGCCCTTGAAATAGTGCTTTGGGAGGGGAGAAGTCAAACTCTTCTCTAGTACCAGATGGAATAAGCAGCTGAGATTTTTTTTTTCTCCTCTTTTTGTGATCCAAGAAGAGTAGAGCTGGACTTGTCCGAGTTGCCTCACATAGGCAGTGGTAATCCTTACCCGCTGACATCGGTTTGGTCCTATGTATCCCTGGAGGATTTGCTGGGGACAAAGGGGGGTATTGGCTCCTGAAAAACATGGTAGAGGGTATTAGGGGCGATGGGGAGGCTTGTACCAGTTTCAGGTGCTTTTGGACCAAAGACCTAATTCAGCCCAGTACAGGCTGAATTTTGCATGTGTGCTGAAGCCCTGCCAGTGTTGCAGGCAACGGTGCTTTTCAGCAGCAGCCCAGTTATAAGCATGTGCTAACAAAACCCTTGTGCCCTAACTCAAATGAATGATTAACTCTGTGTCTCCCCAGGCCATGTGGACCATACGCCTTTGCTGACTGGTGCTGCCTGCTCTGGGAAGATGGTATTCATCTCTCTTGCATCTCCTGACACTGCCTGAGATGTGACTTCTGATGCTGTTTTCATGAAGGCTTTTGCTGGAGGCAGCCTTGCTGGAGAGTGAGCTCCACTCTGCAATGCATGGGGGTCACCAGGAGCTGCTCACATATGCACAGACCAGGCTTTTTGCCACAGGAGCCTCCTCATCTGGTGACACAAGGGGTATCAAGCAGAGAGCTGAGTGAGTGCATGACCATCTGTTTCAACAACATGCTTTGTCATTGTAAAGGACAGCACAGGTTGCACACACTCCCATCCACTGCTGACTTTGGGTGGCACCTGTGCCCTCTCTGACAGTCAAGGCTTCTCGCAAACCGGCTCACTGCTGGCACCACTTTGGGGAAAACATGATGAAGAGAGAGTGCAACAACATAAAAGCTATATTTGAGTCACACATAAAAGGCCATGGCAGGACTTGTGTAGTCAAAGGAGCAGTAGGCTGACAGTAATATAATACACGCTTCGAAAGTGTTCCCCCTTCAGACGGGGAGTAATTCTACATACTGCGTATGGTACAATGGAGAGGAAGGGAGGCTGATGACATCTATCTGCTGTCCTTCCCTAAGTACACTTTTCTGGAACCAGAAACATCACTCAGCAATCCTACATCAAGCTGTGTCAGACTAGCAACATTTCCATTTCGTACCTGCTGTGTTTTCCGGTACCTCTGCACAGTAAGTATTTGCATAATTTGAAGAGAATTGGGGAGATCCCAGCCTAAAGCTTTCCCTGCCCCTTCTTTTCCACATGACACCTTTTGTTGGAGCCCCAAACGGTCCTGCACGTTCCCTAGCTGGCCATGCTCAGAGGACCCTGGAGACCCTGGGATGTGATTTCTGGAATGACTGGGTGAGCTGGGAGCCTTGGAAATTGAATTCAGGTTAGCAGCATCATGGGACCAATCTGTAAGTATTGTGTTCAAGTGGCAAATAAGCCTTGCTTCAAATGCAGCGACTTATGGTCTCCTTTGGCTGTGAAGATGCTTAGCTATGAAACTGCACCTTCATGTGAAGCCTCTCTTCTTCCCCTGAGTGCTTGGTCCTGTCTCCCTGTAGCTCTCCCCATGCACCAATGTCTCTACCACCTCCCCCATCTTCAGGCCATCTGGTGGTCTTTCATGACCTCCAGCGTCACTGGAGGCAAGGGAGAGCTAGACACACCTGCAAAGATGCAGTAACTCCCTCTTGTAACTGCAAAATGACTTCAAGGATCTTTTCCATCCTCCTTCTTCACTAGTGAGGGCACCACTGCCTGTCACTGCATATTCGGCTGTTGCCAGTGTGCTGGTGGCACTGTGAAGGGCCCAGGCCCCTGACACGTCCCACGCTTCATTCCTGCAGTACCTCCATCTTCTGCGAAAGAGTTTCCCTGTGCACAGTCTGTGTATTAAACAGGGCAAAACATCTGCTTGCCCTTGTTCCCTTGCCCTCCCTACATGGGGTTTAGGAGCCTAGAGGTTGGTTGTAGGAGTTCTGAGGAACCCAGTGATGTCAGACTGCCGTATCACAGGGTCAGGCTTCCAACACTGCCTCAGCAAAGCATTGGTAACTGTGCCTAGCTTTTCAGCACATGAAAACCCTTGTTGGCTACTCTGCATGTTTAAAGATTGCAGCAAACAAGGGACAAGGCAGGGTAAAGCCAAAAAGCTCTCCGTGCTTTTCAGATCTGAGAGTTAAACAGTGCCTGTTTCCCTTCTGGGATGACAGCTCCATGCTTGCAGATGGATTCATGCCATCAACCTGTCTTCTAGCAGGTACAATAATTTGGAAATGGATCTGTTTTAACTCTTGCTGTGCAGGTGACACCTCCTCAGACACTAAACCCTACTATGTGACTTCTGCAGAGGTCTGAGGAAGTGGCACAAGCTGGAAGAACGTGGTGGGGATAGCAGGGATGCATTGTCTGGGGATTTGTCAAGCTGAGAGCACTACACAGTATGCTCATGGGTTTGGCATTTTCATTACCTGGTCTGAGATCACAGGTGTGTGTGGAAACCAGGGGGACTAAGAAATCCCCTCCTATTTTAAGTGCCTTCTTATTTCACTTTGGTCCCATGTGCCTTCTCTCTCTCATGTACTTTTTGTGATCTTTATCTCTGTAGATACATTGTCACAGGCCGGACTTGAAAAGGTGCCCTGAAAATCCTTAAACAGGAACTGCATGTAAAGGACCAAGTGGTGGAGACGTGCTTGCACATCACCATACATTGAGTAAGTTCCATGAGGAAGGAGTTTGAGTGTGTTATCTTGTCTTACGGGACATCTTGGTGATGAACAGGTGAAGTCTGATGGTCAACAAGTGTTCAGATGCTATTGAGAAGTCCAGGAAAAAGAGATCAGATCACCTAGTCCCTGCCAAAAGGAGATTATCCAACAGTTCTCTGAAATGGTTTGATTTCTGCATTGTAGCATGAATGGAGGTTGTGCAAGGCTGAAGATTAACTTCACTTTAGTGAGCTGATGGTAGTCTTTGGTTATGCTCAGTTGTGTCAGGAAGGACAGTCTTTGAGAGGTACCTGTCTGAAATGGACTTACTGCATGTTTGAAGGAGAAAGGGCAAGACGGATCACTTTTCTAAAGGACACGCTGGCTATTTCAGTGAGGACCAACACCACCTGCTTTTTGACCCTCGCAAGCCAGGAAGGGCAAGAGTTGTATTCATATCTTTCTGGTTCTGCTATGTGAGTGTTGTGGGTGCAGGGAAGGCCAGCAGCCTACCAGTCTGAGAGCGCAAATGGTGTAAGAGGCATGCTGTTTGAGGCTCCTGAGACAGTCACCATCCCCACAGCTAGTGAGTATAACTGTTCCCTGCCACAGGGGAAATTGCCACAGGCAAATAGTTTTGATGAGGTTTTCCTGCCTTCCAAAGTTTTTTTTCTGCAGGATTTGATAGCTCTTATGGAGGTAAACAGGACTTTGCATTCTTAGTCTACATATTGTCTTCCCAAGCCTGGAGTCACATACTCCTTTGGTGACAACCACAGTTTTCATAAAACAGGCTCTCTTAACATTTCTTAACATTAACAAAGAAGAATGTGAAAACTGGATTCATCAAATACTCAGAAACAAATTCCACCTCTATTTATTTTTCTATCTCATGTTTTCAGGTCTCTCCCATGATTTTTCAGGAACCAGCACAGATGGTGCAGACATTGTCAATGCTAAGCTAAAGAGTTTAGTGCTTTTAGTACTGCTGCCAGGCTGGTTGTGTGTGTCACCCCACCTGCAGCCTTGAGTGTAGCTGCTCCTTGACTACACAGCCCCTTTAACGTGCTCTCCAATGGGCTGGCTGAATCTCCCCACTGAATGAAGAAGCCAGTTTAGCAGCTGTGACTTTGATTTCAAACACAGCCCTCAGTGCTGGTGACAGTCAAAGGTGCCTTTTGAACAGCTAAAACAAAGTTGGCCATGCTTCAGAAATGTCTTCAGGACTTCCCTTTCAATGGAGCAATACCTACACCCCACCATCCTAGCTGAGAGTCCCACTTTGCTTTCCATAGCAGACTGCTATTGTGGCTGACCAAGAGTAAAAGGTATGAATTTATTTGCAGCGTATGGAACAATTTCTTTCTTTTTGCAACATCTGCGAATGATCAGCATCAGGATTCTGTCTGATTGCCGGATAGCTAGCAAATCCAAGTTGAAACATCTGTGCGTCAGCTATGCATCGCTGCTGATCCATCTGCAAAACACATCAGATGTCAGTTGATTGACTTGCACTTGATTGAGCTGGATAACCAACTTGTAGGAAAAGAGAAACTACATAGTGCAGTGAGAGTTGTTCCCCCTCACCCCTCCTTTTTTTAGCTCTACATTTTTGTTCCTCTGTTCACGTTTTTGCAGTTGTTTTTCTTACATGGTGCAGTTATGGTTTTGAATATGGATAGGAAAGTGAAAGCCCACATTTCAAAAAGGCAGGAACACAGCTGTCCCTGGCAAAAATAACTGTATCTGTGATTACCATCACCAAAAGCATAAACAAAACGTGTCATGAAATCTTCCAGAAACTGCTTTGGGATCTCAGCAGGA
>NW_009259366.1:556088-568547 GCF_000687185.1 Egretta garzetta
ACTGGGGAGGGTTTTGGGTGTGTTTCTGTAACAGAGATTGAACACTTTTGGGTGTCTTCTCCTTTGGCTTTTAAATCACATTGAATCAAACACAGTTGTGATATTAGAGTTTGTGGTTTGAAGCTGAAGTTATATTTTCTGTCTTGCTAATCCCTGATTGCATTTATGCTGGTCACGCACAGTCCTCAGTGCTTCCTTCTTCCCCGAGTCACTTGCACATGTGGTTGTTGCAGTCTTCACCATAAATGCTCTTGGTCTTCTTTAGTGACCTTTGGAAGTGCAAACATGTTTAATGATGATTAAGAAGACTCTCACTGTTAGTTTTTTAATCTGATGTTCAAGGCGACAAGGCCTGGCTTATGACTTTCTATATCTGTCATAGGAATCACTGTATCACTCAGTACTGCAAAGTCAGCCTGGAACTGGGGCTTATCTCTGCTCTTCCAGCAATTAGAGAAGAATTCAGCCATTCTCACTTGAATAGCAGGTCTCCTAAAAGTGCCTGGGAGGACAAAATAAAAATCTGTCTCACTCATGATATACATATATTGCTTCTGCATCACCATGGGAAGTGATAGCAGCATGTTGCTGTGAGGTCTTCAGGCAGATGAAATCACCCAGACATGATACAGGCAGCAGGTAGTGAGTTAGAAGGTGACAGCTTTATACAGACATTTTTCTTACTCTTAACTGCTGTTGATATGCTGCATCTGGAAAGCCAGCAACCAAATCGTCTGCTGAGATCGTGTCATGCTTTTGTTCCTTACGCTGCTCTGAGAGCAATGGGAATGGAATCTTTCTGCACAGGCAGTATTGGTAAAACCCCAACATTTCTGAGACAGAGAGAGAGATGAAGGCTTGCTTTAACAGCCTCCTGGGACTCTGTGGCTATTATAGCTGACAGAGGGGATCTGCCACACAGTTTAAAATCAGAGCCATCACCCCTTTAATGATCTTCCCCCTGGAACTCAGGAATAGCTTGTTAGCACAGTAGTTCAAACTTCCCAGTATGACTGTGATGTCTGGGTAAGTGCTTTGCAGACTGCCTTTTAATCCTGGTAGGAGCAGAGCAGTCATTCAGCCGCTGGCTGGCCTAGCAGATGAATCCCCTCTTCTGTAGACATCCCCTGCATGAGATCACAGATGTCTATGTGGTAAAGGAAATCTTCTCATCAAATGCTGTGTCTCGGGTAAGTGTGCATGAACTGTTTTATTTGTATCATGTCAGACAGAGGAATAAATCTGCTTTGGTGGAAAGGTCTTCCTGTGTATAAAAAAAACCAAAAACCCATGACAGAAAAACACAAATGGGGGAAAAAGTGTAGGTCTCATCTATGTATATAAATACCTGAGGGTAGGGTACAAATAAGTTGGAGGTAGTCTCTTTTCAATGGTGCTGAGTGACAGGACTGGAGACAGTGAGCACAAATTGAAACACAGGTGGTTCCCTCTGAAAATCAGGAAACGCTTTTTCACTGTGAGGGTGACTGAGCACTGGCACAGGTTGCCCAGAAAGGTGGTGGATTTCCATTCTTGAAGATATTCAAAAGCCATCTGGATGTGGTCCTAAGCGACTAGCTCTAAGTGGCTCTGCTGGACCATGGGGGTTGGACCAGATGACCTCCAGAGGTCCTTTCAACCTCAGCCAGTCTGTCATTCCATGACAGTGAGTGAGGAGGGGATCTCTTCAGACCAGTCTGATGTGAGCATGGTCTCCACCCAGGTACTGGGAGCAGAGTCGGTGGCATGTGCCAGTGAAATGCCTTAGTTGTGACACTGTGTTAGCAGTGGTGCTTACTCTCGTGCAGCTCCTCTCTGTTAGAGACATGGAAGCAAATTAACACACACACACACAGCCCATTTAATAACCATGGAAAATGAGGCACTGGAAAGTTGATATGGGGCATCTAGATCTAAGACAGCTTCACAGGCCAATTCACTAGGCAAATATCACTTAGTACATGAGGTGGTTTTTCAATGCTGTCCTCAGGAACAAAGCAGCAACGTATTCCAGCATTTTGTCCCAGAAAAACTCTGAGACATCTTCCTTTTGCTTCTGCACTGGGAACAGTTTGACTGGTACACGACAAAGGTGAGATTGCTGAAAGCATGCCCAGCTCAGATCTAATAAATCACATAAAAGTAGAAGAGGAATTGGAAATGTCCCCGAATAATCAGCAGTAGGAGCAACCTGTACAATCTATTACACTTGAAACACAAGCAAATATTTGGTCAATTTTGTTTCAGAACTAAGTAATTCTACAGTATAAACAAAATGAAAAGCCAGCAAGACTATTTCCCTTCCACTGTGTGGGGGAAATGTGCTCCAGATGCTTGCAGTCTGCTAGTAGGAAACAGCAGTGTTATGGACTGGGTGGATTTTGAAATGATGCTTCTAACTGATCTAAAGAATAAGTAAGATAAAATGTCCAGCAACTGGCTAGATTGACATAACAAATGGAAGATTGTAATCCGTGCCTCAGAGATGGCTCTCACAGTGCTTCATTTGGGGGGAATTTTTGGAGGCCAGACCCAAAACCAGCCCCTAATGTTGAATGATTCATTTTCTTGATGTACTGATAGACATAAGGGCAATTTTCCAGTGCCTGTATTGTCTAAATTCTACTCACTGTTCTGAGCACGCAGCACTGGAAATGAAGAAGAGCCACATTATTGCTGAGAGAATTTGGCTCTGTGAGAGCTTTTAGGATCTTCTCCAGCAATAATACCTGTTCTTGAGGAAGAACACAGGCACTGAGAACAGTGCAAAGCATATAAAGACATGGAGTTTCTGAAGGTGATCCAAAGTGAATTTGGCCTCAGAGCACATGTTACATGAGATACCAATGACATTTTTGAGGGGTCTTCTCTCTTCTACTGCCAAAGCAGAGCTAGTTTGGGATTCTGGTGCCAGCGTCAGCTTAGTCTGTGCATAACCAGTTGCACAGCAAGAACCTACTTGAGATCCTGTGTTCTCATTGCTGGTATGTACAGCCTACCTTTGGGATAACCATGCCCCAGAGTTAGCAGAAGCAAATGTGCACATGGAGCAGTGTGGTGACTTTGGCTGAAGAAAAGTCCTCTTACCACCGAGCTGGCCACTGCAGCAGGGATGCCCCATGTCTCCAGTGAGAGACTGACCCTCTGCTGCTCTCACCAGTGCTATTCATGCTTGTGGAGCTGCAGCCATAGTTAATAGCAAGGTGGGAAACTTATTGGTACTATAGTTATCACGTAGTAATTTTCATGTTAAAAAATGTCAGTTCCCATGGGGGGCATGCTTAGTGACATAAGGCAGAGAGTTTGTCTTGCCTAGCTTTTACCAACTGAAAGTCAATCTTCTCATGTGAGCTACTGTGAGCCTCTGAGCTTCTTTGTACACAGTACAGACAGACATAGTGCCTGAAGATGATTCCTCCAAAGATTTATTCCTGAAACCCAAGGAATTTCTTCTCAGACCTTGTCCTTGCTAAATGAAATGGGCATTGCTAGCTCCCTTGAAAACTATGTGAGCTCCAACAGGCCTGCCACCTCCTCTTCCTAGCTCAGTTTGCTTGAAGAACTGCTTAGATGAAAAAAATAACGGCCTAACTTTGCTGTAAGTGTATGTCCTCTGCATTCGGACCAGGGATGGTAAAAGGCTCTCTGCTCCATCCAGCTTCAGAGAAAATGAACATGCAAGCTTCAAGAAGCTCTGCACAATGTCTCACCTGAATGAAAAAGCAACCAGAAATCCACAATCCTTGTTTTAAAGCAGTCATCACAGAAAGGGAGGTGGTAGACAGAAAGAAGAAGCCTTCTGCCCTCTAAGACTTTGAAAGCAGCAGGTTTTTTTAACTCCTTTGAGAAAAGCCTCAGGAAACTGGAGACATGCAGGGGATCCACCTGCCTTCTACTACTCCAGTGCACAGTGTGCCATGAACAGCTGAGAAAGTGCAATTGCCTTTAGATTTCCAATAGCATTGGCCCATTTTCTTGCAGGGTGGAGGAGTGATGTGGCTTTAGAGGTAGAAACTAATTCACCTGGCAAATGAGGCATAACACAGCCAGAATACCAAATGTATCAGTGGGAATTTCTGTATGAAGGAACAGAAGGGTATTCAAGTCAGATTAAATGGATTTACTTTCCTGGATTTCCCTTGTTTTATTTAAGCCAAGCAAACCCATCTTTCTAAGACTGAGTTGCCCTCATGTCTTTGTGCAATCAGTTTAAGAGGACATCTTAATGTAAGCTGAAGGTAGTCTGTTTGTGAGAAAGACCTCAGTATAGATTTGAGTCAGGCAGTAATTCAGCAATGTTGATTCCAAGTGCAATAATTGCAGGGAAAGGTGATCTCTTCTATCACATCTGGTGATGCGGCTAGAGTAAAAGGCAAATGTTTATGTGCACAGGATATTGAGCTAGTTCGCTGAGTAAACATGGCTTGTTTACTGGAACATAAGAGGAAACTAGTACATAGAGTTTCTGCATATTTTTTATTATCGGCTGTGACCGGAACATTCTTGTGATAATATTTTAGTGAGCTTACTGTAGAAAAAATAAGTTATCATATAAACAGAGACAGGTCTTGGATCCAATCCTAAAGCTCCCTGTTTTGAGGGCAGCTTGTCTCTGTTAGATCTGTAAGGTATCTACTGTAAGAAAGTCTTGGTCCTAAACTCTTGATTCTGCTTTTGCCAACATTGAATAATGTTTGTGGCAGTGGTGGCTGCCATAGATGTACCTGCATGCTTGATTGCAACACTTTGCCTCGGGGACATTTTTCATCCTCACTCAGCACAGATCCATGACCCTGACCACCAAAGCAGAGCATGGATCAGAGAGACAGGTCCAGAAGTAGCATAGCTGCTTCAGCACAGTGCCACATGGACACACCACGCAACCTGGTCCCTGCATATGCTGCAGTATTGAGCTTTGCAGTCCTACCAGCCTTTGGACTAACTTTGTTATCTCAGCCCAACACTGCATGTGATAGCACATTCATCGCACTGTGTTTCAAGGACCCTAAGCCCCTGTAGCTTTCAAGAAAACTTGAACACCTGTGCGTCAAGCTGCATCCCCCAACTTTTTTGAAAACACAGACTGTAACAATAGGATCTTTTGCAGGGTGTGCTCTGTTGGTTAGAGCAAGGTGACCAAATCCAAAAGCTGGTTAGACTGTTGTCAGGCAGTTTGCAAATACTCACTGCTTCAGCTTTTCACTATTTGCAACCAGACCTGCCTTCAGACAGCAGAATAGGCGTGTGAGGACAGACCGGCAGGCTAAGTTATTGT
Organism: Egretta garzetta; assembly: GCF_000687185.1. Taxonomy (NCBI): domain Eukaryota; kingdom Metazoa; phylum Chordata; class Aves; order Pelecaniformes; family Ardeidae; genus Egretta; species Egretta garzetta. The sequence goes on from NW_009259366.1 coordinate 561,364, forward strand.
GAAAATGCTTCTGGAGACCAGAGCCTGCTCTGGGGTGTGCAGGCAGTGCCTTATATTAGCAGACAAGGGGCAAACCCACACTAGGTCTTCATTCCTACATTGCAAATTTTCTTGAAAGGATTCAGAGAGAGCAGGCCCATGAAAGTCTGCTGGAATCCAGCAAGAAACTGACCTCTGCGTACATGTTGGGGAGTGAGAAGGGTGCATTAAGGCCAGGAGGACTTGACCCTCAGGCAGGAAGTGACAAGGTATAATTGTGTCCCCAAGAACGATTGGAAGAATCCCAGGAAGCACAGTGTAAATTATCCCATTTCCTCTGCTGGGGTTTGGCCAAGGATTAACACCCCTGTTTGCTTAGGAGAGGTCCCACAGTGCTTTTAATACCTGTAAGGGCCCACGCACTGCTGCTGTCTCATGCAAATACACTGAAAGAACACTTCTAAGCAAGCATCATGAATCAACACCAGCCCATGCTCTGCAGGAAAAACAAATAGCCAGCCCTCCAGTCTTTACTGAGGGTCTTTCCGTAATTTATGGGGGCCCAGGGGCACGCTTCATTAGGAAGTGCAATCTCCTCCCTGCGTTTAGGGTTACAGCCTGCAGGTCATTTTTAGAACCAGCTGGGAGCTTGTCCTGTGCCAGCACAGGAAGAACATGTCCTGGCAAAACTGAGCCTTGTCTTGGTCTCCACTACAGGCATATGAGCTGCTCCTGATGAGCAAGCTGAGGGAGTTTCCTTGCAGGATGATTTTTAGCACAGCCCTGGAACTGTTATGGCTGAGTTAGCCCTTGTGTTCCTAACATCACCACCTTGCAGATGAATTTGTCATGGGGGATGCAGGGGGACAGAGTCACTTTCTGCTATTCTGACACACCTAGGATTTAGCATGAAAACCAGACCTGTGACACCTTCCCTGCTCCCCTGCCAAGGCACTGGCCTCACCTTCTGTGCCTGTGGTTGTGCATTCCCTCCCCTTCTTTTCTTTCTTCAACTGCTTCATGATCTCAGGAATTCCTGCCGGGCCTCAGCCTTTCTGTAGTGAGTTGGTCACTTAGGTGCCCCTTAATTGTACCAGAAACTAATACGTGGTTGAGGCAGAAGAGGCACTGCATGTACTAGAAACACCAGTTGACTGGTCAAGGCAAGGGACAGAACAAGGAACAGTTATCCCCTGACAGCCTTGAAGCATGCCTCACCTGGGTCACAGCCAAGCAGAGCGGTACCATTGTCACAACCCAAGCAAAGTGGTACCAATATTACTGGAGTTTCAGTAATCTCCAGCTGGATTCTGATCAGCATGACAGTTTGCAAATGACTAAAGCAAATCATCTCATGACCCTTTAAAACAGCAGTTCAAAGTGAGATCCCTTGAATTCTCCTGGACCGCAGTGGGCTGCAACCAGTATCTCCCTCTGAGTGGAACATGTCTCAGAGTTCTCAAACTCTTAAGTTTACGAACATTGAAGGTTCATTGCTGAAGACCGACAGTAGAGCCTGGGCTGAAACCTTTCACTCCTTGAGGCTCAACCCTCACCCGTTGAGAAATGCCATGACATTTGATGTGAATGCTTCACTGAACTCAAGGAGAATTTTTAACAGGTATACCTTTACCTACTTATATATATATAAATATAAATGTCTGTGTGTATGCATGTGTGAATCGATTTAAGTAATCTGCAAATGTGATTTAATTACGAAGTGAGTCTTAGACTTCTGCTAGACATATATTATCCTTAGACATAAACCATTAACCAAGTCTAAGACTAAGATTGGACCTAGCCACACATAGACTCCTCTCAGAAGGAGTTTAGAAAGCAAGGGGGCCTATTCTGAGCCTTGGGAATCAACAGCAGGGTCCTCCTTATTCTCTGCATCCATGATCTCCCTGTGAATCATTCTAACTCAACTGTAACTTAATTTCCTTTGTATATTTCTTCCATGCAGTAATAGAGTGAACCTTGCCATCTTTGAATCTGTAACTAAGTCACTGTTTTGATTAATTTTGTTGAGTCACTTTAGTAATCGACTGATGATTGAGTGCCATTAAAAAATCAGAATCCAATCCTGTGATTTGCCATAAAGGCATAAATAAATTCTAAACTGCTACTATATCAAATTATGTAAAGACACTAATTTGTGACAATTTGGTGTAGTGAGCAGGATTCACAAATTCATCACGACAGTGCCCTACCTGACACCTCCCATCAGAGGTCTATCCTTTAAGTGATGATTTTTTTAGAAGTGATTATCTTAGATGGAAAGGTTGACCTGATGTAAGCATATGGTAAGGAAAACCCCTTCCATACATAACTGATGCTCCAGAAGCCACTGTGGTTTAGTCAGTCTGCAGCTAAACCCTACCAGTGAGTAGTCACTTCAGGGGGCCCCAATGTGGCCACCTGGGGACTAGAAGTGATTTTGCTGTGTGTACAAGTCATTGAGCCCAAATTCACAAGGCCTGCCAGGCCTGAGTTGGCATTCTGGCAGTGTTGCCAGGCAGGATGAAGGAGCAAGAGGTTGGGAGAAAGAAGTCCTTATTCGCAGAGCATCTTGGGCACGTGCTAAGTGCAAACAGGCAGAAAATTTCTTTGCCACCTAGTTCCAGGAAAGCAATCATGTGGGTGATGTGAAAGATAACAAGGCAATGCAAAGACTGGAGGTGCAGCAGACACAGCAAGAATGCTGAAACAGTGTGCACAGCAGTCAGGGGGTAAAAGAGGTGGCGAACAAAGCTGCGTTCTGGCACCACAGTTTTTGTGACATGCAGAAAAACTCTTGTGCCCTAGTCCCAAAATGCAGTTCTGCTGGGATGCATTTGCCTGTGTTCTCAGTTAGGCAAAAGCCATACATAAGGCTTTTAGAGGCCCAGCTTTGCAGGATAGGTGCTGAAATTATTCAGTTTTGAGTTATTGACAGTCAAACATTTGGAGAAATGATGCAACCTCTTCCTGCCCTCACTTCCCCATCCATCTGATCTTGTGACTTCAGAATGACCAGGATATATCCTACAAGACTTGGTATTCAGCTGAAAACATTTTATTAAATTTTTAGGCAGTTAAGAAATGTTATGGTATTTGATGCCTTTTCTCCCCCAAATCCTGCTATGTATAGAACACAGTCTCTGTGTTGTTGATATTAAAACATTTTCTGTCCACTTCGGTTGCATGAATATCACTCCATCTCATTGCTGTACCTGTCCAGAGACAGCCGGACACATCTAGATACTGATCATTCTTGCTTTGTTGTCATACTGCTTGGCAATGGAAAAAGCCACAATCAAGATGACAGCAGAGGAAATAAACATTCTCTAACTGTATTTAAAATGCTATTTGTAGCTTAATGCTCTACACTGAACTGTCTGGCATTTATAAATCAGTCATATAGGACCAGGAATTTAGAATCCAGAAAAACCTAGCTCCTCCCTTATTCCTTCTAGTAGAATTGGGCAAGAATGCTTCCTGTGCTGAACCCAGCTGGTTTTATTTGAGCATATGGTGCTCCTGCCTTTTGTGCAGAGCTGAGAGCTGGCTCACCACGGCACTGAATGCTTGGTACCAGCCTGGATGCTTTGTGTGACGTCTATATGTTGCCCTGCTATTGGCCTGTGATGTTGGCAGCTATTGAGCAGGAGAACCCAAGGGCAGACGGTTCATAATGTCTAACAGCTATTGGGGCACCTCGTGAAGCCTGAAGCCCACTAAAGTAGCCTGAATCTCATGAAGATAGGTAAGGGGGAGGAGACCAGCCTAGGGAAAGTACAGTCCTGTCCTTCAGGATGCACCCACAGAAATGATGATGCCATCTTCTGGACAGATTGTCTTTATGGATCAGAAGAGGAGTAGGGCCAAAGAACAACATATCCCAAATCCCTTTATTGGCAGAGAAGACTGAACCAATGTTGAGTGCTCTTTAAAATCCCCCTCAGAATCTTGTGCAGATCTTGCCTTTTCATGGTTACACACTTGGGCTGCAATCCTGTGCAGACTGAGTTCAGGAAGGTAACTCTGACCCTTCGTGTGCAGTTTCAAGAAAGCAGATGAGATAGGCTTGTAGGTGGGCTTCTGTCACTGATAAAAGTCAACCTGGGGCCTGGGGAGAATAAAGGACTAGCAGCTAGCTAAACTACTTCTCAGATGAGATGAAGAGGCCTGGGAGATTCATGAAGTCCCACTTCGGACCTTCTTGCATTTTCCAGCTATGGGATAGGTGTGTCCCTGTCTGGCTGAAGGGAGGTGACAAGGTCCACAGGTTCTTCTGCTTCATATCTTAAAACAAGGTTTTTCCATCCAGAATCTCACCATGAAGCGTGAAAGCTCTTGGCTCATGCTAGCAAATGCCTCTGAGGTTTGAAAAACAGGGCTTTGATTTAAAATAGTTGCAGATAGTCATGGCAACTAGGTAGGAGTCCTGTCCACAACTGCAAGGTAGAGAAACAGGGTGGAGTAGCTTTAGTGCATGGGCCTGGGGTCCAGGGAAGAACAGGCTGTCTTGCTAATGGTTTGGTACCAGGTCCTGGCATGCTAATGTTGTGGTGCAGATGGCTCGGTACCAGGTCTTTCACCTTCACATGATATCTATCCCTGGGGAAGAACTGTCTCTCCAGGAACTTCCCTCCTAAATGGTTTTAGATTTATTCAGTATTAACCACATAGAGCAATGGAAGGTTCAGCTTCCTTTGATTGCTCTGGTTTGGGTTTATTTTCTGCACAACAGGGTGTTTGACTAGATCTCAGCCTCAAAGTGGAGATCTGGTCCAGCTGTGGTACTGTCCATCTGCTTCAAGTTAAGCATGCATCCAAAAACCCTCTTGGTCTGCAGCTTAAACATGGTCCATTTGCTTGAAAGACACCACAGTGATGAAAATAATTGGGCCTCTGTTTGTAGCACGTGTTTAACACAGGATTTAGGGAGTAATCCTGTGGTCACTGAAGTCCTGGACAGAGTTTTCAGTGGAGAGAGTGCAAATCAGATCCAGACTGGTTAAGAAAGCTACACAGCTTTCCCAGTAGAAATGGTCACCCTACCATAAGGATAAGGCTTAGCCATTCTTCCAGCTTCTCAGGATAACCTGTTCTGCAAAAGTGCAACAGCCATGACTAAAGGGCAGTTTTTAGCCCCCCCTTCCCACCCCAAAATGCTGTTTCAGCAAATAATTTCAGCATTAAAAATGACAAGCACTGTATGTAAAGCTAGAGTTGTGCCTTTTCTTGGAACAAGTAGAAAGTACATTTATTGGCTTTTTTTTTTTTAATCCTGATGAGAAACTGAAGTAATTTTCCTCAATATTTAGTAGCAAGAAAGAAAATTCCCAGCTGACTAAAAGAAAAGCAAGAGCTGACTAAAAGAAAATTACCAATGAAAATAGAGCTAGAATAGAAACTTCATTTCAGCTCTGCTGCACTGATGGGCTGACAAGAAAGAAGAATCTCTACAGTCGAGTGAAGGATAATCACTGACAGGCTCATATCCAGCTATGTGGTCTCTTGAGAAAGCTCAAGACTAATCCAAAATTGTATGAAACATTTTCAGTATGCTGTTTCTTTAATTTTCCTGGGACATTTTGCAGTGCGTGAAGCAAACTGTCTATGTAAACCTTTGCAGGATCTGAGCTTTAAATGCCTTGAGGCAGGGACAGTCATTTGCCGTGTACATCTGTATAGCAAATAACCCAGCAGGATCACCGCTGGCTTACTGCCATGCACGGACACATTCGAGCGCTTCTCAGAAGTCAGGCCCAAATGGGTTGGCACATGCACGGCAATTCTGTGATGCCACAAATGCCCGACATGAGCTCCACCACCACGAGGAAAAATCCCGCCCCACTGAAGCCAGTATCAAACCTGTGCCATTTCCTTTGTGCTGGAGCTTCACTTCCATGATGCACTCTGTGGGTCTGCTTCTGCTGTAGTAGTGGCTGGGAGATGTTCACCACATATTTACCTGGTTTTACGAAAAAAAGGTACCTTACACACTGCAAAGGAGTGTTTTTGTAACAAGTTAAGAGCGTTGCCTACACTGTGTCTTCAACCCTGTCAGCTTTGCTAATATGTTTTTAGAGCCAGTTAGAAAACCGGGATGAAATAAGTATTTTCTCTCAGAAAATTCCTTCCCTCTTTGTGGAAATCTTTAATTATGGCTGCTAAAAAATCAGGATACCTTTTCTCCCCCAAAGACGTCCTGAAAAAAAATCATGCTATTTTAATGAATAAGCTGAAATCAATGCATTTCTACCCATTTTAGATTTTCTTCAGTTGTTCCACAGTGAGATCATACTGGTATTTCCTCAAAGACATCAGAAATCTACCAATGTAAACTGAAGGTTTAACAGATTGTGGATCCCTCCCAGGGGGCTCAGACTTTCTAGCTGCTTCTCAGATGGACATCTATGTGCACAAGACCAGGATCCACTTGGGTTTCCAGGAGTGATTGGTCCCGCATCTTTCCTCCAACCCAGTGAAGGGCTTGAGAAGGAAGTGGGAAAAGAAAAGGGACTGCTGCATCCCTCCTTTCCAGTGCCTAAGCAGGTGTTTGCAGCCAGCAGGGCTGAGGGCTGTGTATAGGTTAGTGGTGGGGCTACAGTTCCAAGAGAGAGAGAGACAGGCAAGCCTTCAGGGACCTACATTTCCTTTCCAGCCCTGCAGAGCAGGTTTGGCCAATGTGCTTACTGTCTGGTACGTGATTTCATGGCACAGCCGTGCTCAATGCAGAGGAGCACCAAAGCATCAGCTGACGGGGTGAGCCATGGGCTCACTGGGATGTAACATCCCTTTTGGTGGAGAAAATCAGTTCATTTCACTCAGACTACTTGAGCTTCACCACGGAGCTGCGGGCTGTTTCTGCTTCTCCAGTTACAGTATGATGACATTGCAACACAGCTACCCCTTTTAACACCCCTTTTTGTTTTAAAACCTCAAGATATACAGCACTTTCTATCTGCATGAGATATGGGGTCCCTATTTACTGTATTTAATAAAATAATGCATCAATCATATTTATGTTGACAACCCTTTGCATTTTTTCCTCCTAACATTACGAATTACTAGCTGAATAATTCACAATATTTTTACTATTTTGGTAGCACTTTATTCTCACCTTTTAAACAATTTGAGGTTTGATTGCACTCTTATAAAAAGAATACTTTCAGAACAGGGAAATGGGGTTGTAAGCTGTCCTTTAACTCTTT
>NW_009259366.1:568719-572320 GCF_000687185.1 Egretta garzetta
CTCTTTCCCGCCTGGCTTCAAATGATCCTTTCCTTTATTTCTAAGGTGCTGGGGCCTAGCATGATTCAGAGCTCCCTGTTCTGGTCATGTATTTTCTCTTCACCCCCTTTCAATGCTTAAGAGATTTATTTTTGTTTAGCTTTCTCTCTCCATTCAAATTGAGATTAGTATTATTAAGATGTGTTTAGAGAACAGAATTCCACTCTTTACTCTTTATTTTTGGCTTCTGGCTGACTATGCCTGACAATTACATGTAACCACTTCACTTTGTAATATATTCCCCATATTTCCCTTCCAGCTGACCTAACACTTTCATACAGTAACATACTACAAAGTTCACTAACCCTTTTTATCTAGAGGCATAATTGGGGCTCTGTGTTCCTGAATCTCTGAAGTCCACATCAATCCTTCTAAGCAAACTTCCTTTCAAATGCAGATAGAGTACTTTCTCTCAACTTGATGAAGAAAGCTCCTTTACCTCCTTTATTATCCCCTTTATGATATCTGTTTCATAATTTTAAATGGTGAGAAATCCTCGTGCTTAATTTTCATGGTGTTTAAGATCTATGTGGAACTCAAAACCAGGAGAATCATATTTGATAGTGGGTGAATCACAGCTGACCTGTCTGTTAATGGAGTGTGAATATATTCTGTCCCAAAGTCTGTGCAAATCTCTTTTGTGGCAGCTTCTTTCACTCAAGGCTCACTGTGTTTGGCTGTACAAGGTGCCTTTCTTTCCCGTTGCGGGCTAATGTTAGGTAGCAAAGGCACATGCACATGGAAAGATTTGTCAGGAGTGCGTGCACTGTACGCGCACTGTGCTGCACGTGCACAGGGGTGCATGCCATCTAAATTAGCTTGTGGAGGAGTTTTGGGCTGTAAACCTCTGCAGATCTGTCAGCAGTAACACCCACTTGAGGAGCCTTAGGCCTTTGACAGCCTCTCAGCCATTTCCATGTAATTGCTCCTATGGCCTGGAAAACTGACCCAACTTAAATGACAGCTGACAAAAAAAAAAAATCAAGTAGCTATTTTTTACACACAGCCCAGGCCACTACTTGGCCCCGCCTGTAGGCACACCTAAAAGCGAGGGATGTGAGTGTGAGCCTGTGCATGAGAGCTGCTTAAACTAGCTGCTGAAACTCTGCTGTTGTAAGAGAGACAGCTGTGGAGCCTGCCCCTTCCGTTATCTTGAATTAACCACCAACCAGACCACTCAGGTCACAGACCCTCTGTGGTCTAAGGCCCTGATTCAGAAAAGCATTTAAGCGTGTGCTTCAGTTTACCCTTTTTGCGCCATGTACTAAAGCACATCCCTAGCCTTAAGCACATGCTGAAGTCCTACTGAAATTGTTTTGCAAGGGACTGGGATAAACAAATCCCAGCCACTCTACAGACAGAACTTTATTAAAGAAAAATGTTGGGTTTAATCTCTTAGGTTTGTGTTGATAGGTCTGGGATGTGGCTTTCTTCTGAAATGTTGCAGTGAAAGTATAAATTACTTTGAAAGTCTCTATAAAACATTCCCTTTGTCCTTCCTTGTTCCCTATTTTCCATCAGCAATTCACCACAAAGAATGCATTTCCCACCAATTCAAAAATAAAGCCAAGAAGCATCTTAGTCTGCATTGCCTGTATGCCTGAGAGCTGCATGTTTCAGAAAGTGGTGTTAGGTATTTTGCTACCTTAGAACCAAAAGCAACTAAAAATGATCACACAGAAGGTACCTTATCAGTCTGGCAGCACATCTCTGTGCCATGGAAGATTTATTCTTATTCTCTATGCTTGATCTAGGTATTGTATGAATGCTATCTGGCTTCCACGCCCAGAAATACGTAGGATCAAATGTGGGTCTGGCTTACTCCATTCCAGGGCAGAAAAATGTTGTTGCTATGTTTTACACCTGGCTGCTAAGAGGGATGTTTGTTTGGAAAAGCTGCTTAACTGTCTCTGACTGGTGGGCAAACTCACTGTTTGAACCCATGGTGTTGAATCAGGGATTTCTTTTGAGAAGATGACGAAGCAAGAATGTCCCATTCTCAATTCTTGCCTTCGTAGCTATAGGAATATCTAGAGCGCTGGTAAATTGCAGGCAGTATTTTTCCCTGCTGCAAAAAAGGAATAATAATTAAAATAGTGATTATAACTACTATATATTGCATAAATGCCATATTCTTTGTCAGATAATGGTTTTTTGTTCTAAATGGTTGGCATGACCTAACAAAAGAAGATGCATTTCATATATCACCAGTATGATTCTGCTCATAAAAATCCACAGTATTCAGAAATATATTAATGCACATAACAGAAGGCAAGACAATGAAGGGGGTTGGCTCTGGTTACCTTCTTCTGGAGGCAATTACATTGCACCACAAAACTAAGCTCTGCTAGCAAAAGTAAAGAATGGCACCTTTGCTTTCTTTGAACTGGTGGGAAGTTTGCCATTAACTGAGCCAGAATTTCATCTTAGGGACAGAGATTTAGATCTCTGGGATTGAAAAAGATGAGTTTAAAAGTAAGAATAGGGTAAAGCTAAAGAAACAATGACTGAGTCTGCAAAGAGCCTGAAACAATTAGTCTGCAGCTTGCTTGTTGCTTTGTGCATGGTATTTTCACATGCACAGCTTCAGAAGAAATGGTCAACATTATAAAGAAATTATAGTAGGTTCTTAAGGCCATCTTTGTGCATCCAGTGTACCCAGCCCAGGGGTAGGTCAGGTCCACTAGCTATTAAAAAAAAACGGCAGAAGCATCCCACCCCAGCATTCTTGCTCACAGGACAGTGAGCATAATGGTGACTACTAAAGTAGAAATGGCAAAAATACTATTACTGAATGCTGAGAAAAGATGGAGAAACACATTGCTGGGAACAATCTGCATTAAGAGCAACACCTTACTCTGCTACTTAAACAAGCAGATGCTGGTTCACAGTGGCATAACTTTGCCCCTTCAATTGAGCTCTGTTGTCTTTATTTACGGCTTTAATAGATTTTGACTGCTTCTATGTTTGGAAGTCCTTAAAACAACTGGGGATGGTGCAGCGGGGAAGGTACCATACCATGGCACCATGCACTGTGGTGGGCGGTGGAGAGTTGGTGTTCTAACTTTAAAGGTTTTCTTAGCTTAAGCCCTAAAGGTGCTAACAGTTTTGCAATATGTGAATTACACACGCCATATTTAAATTATCAGGAAGACCCTATTATGAATATTTTGAGAGTTAGGTAAGTTCACTTTTTTAATTCGCACCAAACTAAAGGCTGGGATATTTCTCGCTCTGCTCAGTATTTTTAAGACTGTGATTAATAGCAATATGTACTTTTGTGAGGTTTCAAATACCGGTCTCCTCAGAAAATAAGGCTGAATTTTACAATCAAAGATGGTGATATGTTCTTCAGTGCATTTTTCATCTTTAGTAGACCACACTGCTTGTGCAAAGCACACCGGACACACAATTTTGGCACAGGCATCCTGAAATAAGACAACAAGAACGAGTCAAAAGTAATAATTAGCTCCTCGGTCTGAAGTCGATGGGCAAGAGACTGAGGGAAGAATCACACCGTGCTATTCTACATGCGCTTCAGGAGCGCTGCGGGCCGGGCTGA
>NW_009259366.1:573426-595969 GCF_000687185.1 Egretta garzetta
GGCGCGTCGCGCCCCCCCTGGGGGGGGTTAGCCGCTCCCCGTGCTGCTGAACGCCGAGCGTGGTTGGAGCAGATTCGGACCAGCAAACAGCCGTGCCCCTCAAGTGGAAGTACGGTCATAAGCTGTGCTGGGCTTTGCTCGTCCTCTAATCTCGTCGGCCTGACTGTACTAACCGGGAGCAGCACGGGCTGACCTGGCTCCGGTGAGTGGTTAAGTGCCCGTGAGGGTCCCTGCTGCGAGGTGGGATGTGGCCGGTGAGCAGGATGTCATTTCCATTAAAAATCAAGACGCTGGGAAAAAACAGTTCTCGCTGAAGTTTCGGAGGTGAAAGTACCAAAAATGACATAGGGAAAATCTTCCTGGACTTACTTTGTGTTGATGTGTCTGTTAGCGTTAACAGACCGTCTGTGCGGTCTGATGGCATCTGCTTGGACCTGGAAGCAGCCTGACCCGAGGCGCTGTGCACCCGATTCACTCCTGGGATGTGTGTCTCACCATTTGTGTTCATCTCCTGCCCCAGGCAGGGTTACCTCCTCCAGCACAGCTGTTAAAGGAGTTGGAAGCCCTGAGGAGTTAAGCGCAGACCTGCTGCACTGGGGAGGTGCCAACGCCACAGTGGGCTCCCCACGGGGCGGGTGTGCAAGGGTAGGTGTGAGAGAGCTTTGCAGCTGTGAAGGTCTGCTCTGTGGCCTTCCCTCTCTCTTTCACCTGCGCATGCCCCTGCACGTGTAGCCCCTGGCCTAGGGGCCTTGCTGCCTCCAGCTGAGCATGCTGGCCCCTCTGCAGCTGCAGAGGCTGAGATGTCTCCTCCTAGGATTTAGGGCACTGCTGATTTGACATATGCCAAACTATATGGGCCTCACTGAAGGTGTCTGCCTGAGCTTGGGTTAGACAGGGCTTAACCTTACCTTGGAACCAGTTTGTCAACTGGAATTACAGGTGGCTAGCCGTGACACTGCCGTAAAGCCAGTCAAGCCTCTAGAGTGGGTGCCCCCTTCCCCCTGAGGGCATGAAGTGCAAAAGCTGTGGGCTGGTGTGAATCTACTGCGAGGAGCTTGTGAGAGCAAGAAGGAAGGAGGCAGCCCCTGAGAGCCTGAGCAGCAGACGTGGAAATGGGTAATTCACTGATTTGGTGGGACACACAATGAGTTTTCCTCAGGAGCCATTGACTGGACTTCTGCCAGTTACCAGCAAAACTGGAGGTGAAATGTGTTAATGATATCTCATTATCTGCTGATTATGCTGTCATTAAAATGTGAGACCACCTGTAGTTCTGGTATTGGCAGGCTATTTCCTGGGGTCATTAGGACGGTGGTGGTAGCCGCACTGTCTAGGAATGGCAGTCTGCCTTACTTGCAAAGCTGTTGAGTACATCCTTACGAATGTTTACACCAACCACTTGTGGAAAAAAATATTCCTCCTTGTCCCTGCATCATCAGGGAAGGCTTTTTTGTTTGTTTTTGTCTTAATTCTTTACGGAAACTCTTACTAGATTACAGGTATACCTTTCTTCTTTTTGTCAGGTTGCCTAAAGCTTCTGTCATGAAAGAAATATGCGCATCAGTGCCTGAAAGAGAGAAGCTGCTGTTTTAAGGAATGAACATACAATACTTAAGAGGGCTTTCTCATCATCACTCCAAATTATAGCTGAAGCTGCAACCAATAATGTGCCCCATCATTCTTTTTTTAATAGGAAAAAAGAAAGGCTTTGAAAATGGTTAATCGAAAATAAAGTATGCTGTAATCCTTTTGGGTTATATTCCAGTTACTAAGTAATGTGGTCTCGTGGTGCTTTCTTTTTGCTTAATGTTGGAGTGTATTGGTAAATTTAAAGCCAGAATCCAGGAATTAAAGCAGAATGCTTGTAGTTGTAGCTGGTTAGTATTTTATGATGCATTGTTCCTGATAGGGGGCCAATTAATTTAAATGGCCACATTTCCCCCTGTATGCACTTCAGCAGATCAAGTAATCTGTCTGCTCTTAACCCTTGGCTTTTTAGTTAAAAATTCGATTTTCATTTTTACTTCCTGGCAGTTGTAGCCAGTGCAGTGTTTATCCAAGCAAGTTCTGCTTACAGTCTTAAGCTGAGTGTGAGAATGTCAGTAATGCAGGTGGGCAAATGCTCAAGAGAATGACTATTAAAAATGTGCCTAGCATTTCTGTGTGAATTACTGTAGGTGCATGGGGCAGTTTACATGGTGAGTCTTTGCCTTGGAACATGACAAAACATGACACCAGGATAGATAAGAGGGAGGGAGAAAGCCATATAGGGAGGGTTATAGGGCTGCCTGCCTGGGTGAAATACTGCATGCCACATACGCTGGCTTCTGTAGCAAGCAAAAAGAAAAAAAAATTTAAGAGAATATTGTGGACTGAGGAACAGTGCAATCCTGGGCTGAGGTTTGGAAGATGTGGCTGTGGAACCAAGTGATGAGTATGAGGTTTAGGGGTCCTGAAAGACCCTGAAGCCGCAGAGGGCACCCACCTGCACAGTGAGTTACATTGTGCTGGAAAATGTGTGATCTACCTAGATGAGATAGGCAGAAGATGGAAGGAAGCAGATGAGATGTAGAAGGAAGCAGACCAGGTGTAGGTTTCCCATGTCTGGAGTTCACATCCAGTTCCTCAGTTTTCCTTCCCCTCTGAGCTTCCGTTCTCTACATCACCACAACCTTCCCTCTTGATTTTTTTCTTCTGTTTGTTTTTTAAACTGGCATATTCTTCTTCTAGATGTTCGGAGTGCTGCTACTGGATACATTCTTTGTTCCCCCTGGTTTTTGCTGCATTATTTTCTGGGTGCTTACCATAATTTTAATCTTGACAGTACATCATTTGGCCCAATTTGAGCTAGTTTCTCTGAAGAAAGATGTCACTTTCTCTGATCCTCTTTGGCACCACTCTTTCAGCAGAATCATTGCTGCCTCACCTGAAATAATGTGTGATGTCTGACAAGCGCAGTAGTATTTGTATTTGAAAACTACAGTTTTCATCCTATGGTAGATGTGTAAATATTGCTGGAAGAGCGAGCTGCTGGGGGTGGTTAAAATGAACAGAATCTGAGGCTTGGGTTTCCTTAAATCTTAAAAAAAAAAAAAAAAGCAAGCTATTGGAAAGATAACAAAAATACCTTTCAGTCAGACCATGTGTTCTGCTGAAACAGACAGAAGGAAGGCAGAAGGTCATGGGAGTTTCCAGTGCCATCTGCGGACAACCAGCTGTGTGATTAGAGGGCAGATGTTGGGATATGGGACTAGCATGCTCTGGTTCCAGCTACTGGTCTGAGTACATCACTTTATTTTCCCTTTCTTCAATTTTATTTTTGTTCCTGCCTAGACCGTCCTTCAGGTCCTGAAGGAATACCCTTGATCTGCACACTGCTTTTCCAGGACTTCTGCAACGCCTGACACTGTTGTCTGCTCATTTTGGGGAAGCATCGTCTGGCCTTATGTGCCCCCATTGCATCTCACAGTGGGCAGTGGAGTTTGTCCCCTGTGCAGCCCTTGTTGGGGGGAGGGAGGCTTTCCCAGTCTCGTGGCAGGGAGTGGATCCCATAGGTCCCAGTGCATTGTCTCTGCTCCAGTGTCAGCTTGAGCAGCTCCTTTTCTTTCTCCCTCATTCCCCTGCTGCCTGGGGAAAAGCCTCTCTCTTTTTGTGTTCCAAGCAATTTTTTGGCTGGGCTGATACCTTCAGTCAGTTCACAGCCAGCTGCTGTTCACCTGGGGAGGTGAGGCAGGGAAGAAGGCACCATGCCATGGTGCTGAGCACTCAGAAATCTGGGACTATGAGGTAGGAGGTTAAACTTGAGGCACAGAGGAGGCGTGGTAAGGCCAGTGAGACACTGCCTCAGGTCTTGGTGTGGCAGTAAATTGGGAGACCTGTGTTCTCATGTGGGACTGCCGCTCTCTTCCTTAGGCTGTCCCTCCATTTTCTCCCCTTTGCTCCTAGTTTTTCCCATCCCAAGTAATGCATTGGACACCACCCATACATTGGAGGGTGGAGACAGAAATACGCATCTTGATCCTTTATGTGAACCTGACTTTTGTTGTTACACTGCTGAAAGTGAAATTCCTGGAGCTAGACAACCCAGCTCTCTTAATCTTCCAGGACACCACCATGACTGTAGTTTATGCTGGTTTCAAAGCCCCCCCTTTCTGATGTAACAGCTGTGTAAGAAGGATCCTACTGCACAAGAAAATTTGGTTGTAGCACCTTTATCTACTGCGTGCTCTTAGGGAAGTGAGGTGAGAGAGAGGCGCTGCCAGTGATGGTGTGTACTGCGATGCTGAACAAGCCTCGGTGCTGCTCCTGTGCTATCTCACAGCCACCTAGAGTGTTGTTTAATGGCTCCCCTTTTATGGTCTTGGGGAGGGATTATACCCTTGCTTTTTCCTCTCTGAAGCTGCAGTGAAACATGCATGAGCTCCAGGAGGTGCACAGGGACATGACAGTGCCAGAAGGTACAGCAGGCAGGGCACAGACCTGCTCAGGCATACCTAGGACTTTGGTCCAGCCTCTCACACGATGTAGTACCGGGCTGTTTGCAGGGGTCTGGCATGGAGGCAGAGCAGTACTGGAACTGCAGTCTCCACCTCCTGAAGGAAAAGGAGATGCCAAAGGAGTGTGAGGCACTAGCAAGCCCCGAGCAGCTGTAATTCCACATTTTGGAGGGAAAGTGAGCTTTGTGAGCTCCCATTGTAGCATTACCTGGAGCAGTTACCCAACTGCTGGTGCCCGGAAACTGGCTCTGCGGGGTCTGGGAAGGTTTCCCATCAATGGTGGGAAACTGAGGCCTGTTCTCCAGCCCCTCACAATGGTTCCAAGCAATTGTGAGAGGGGCAGTCTGAAAGGCGCTTGGTGCATGACTGTTCCTGTTGTTGTGGAAGTACCAGCAAGAGTGCCCAGCTGCTCTGCTTTGTAAGGTCTCAGTCTCTAGAACCGCATGAGAAGTTTTGCTAGGTTTTAGCCTTCTTTCTTCTGCCTATGCTGCAGACTGTATTTGCTCTGTGCCTGATGGCCTGTGTGATTTCCTCAGTGCTACCACTAATAGCTGGCAGTATTACTCTGCTTTCAGTACTGGATTGTGAAAGCTGGGGGGGATTTGCAGAGGAAAAAAAAATGTCAGAGTGCAATGCTGAACACCTTTCTAGCTGGGCTGTGTGCAGTATTCCAGAGTAGTGCTGATGACCTGCGTTAAAGCCTGCTGCCATCACTCTGGGCTTGAGCCCTCTGGCTGGGATTATTCAGGAGCTGAATTGAAGTTTTAAGCTGGCTGGTGACCACTTGTTCCTTGTGGATTCCTTGCAGTCATGGCTGTTCTTGCGCACTGCCACGTGCATGATCAGACTTGTGCGAAGTGAAGGAGTGTTGACCTCCTGACCTCACGCCTGTCCCAGGTGCCTCTTCTGTCTTTTTGGTTGCTTGTAGATAGAAAGCAGCACTTCTGGTCCTTCCTCCTTGCTGGCTGACGACTACTTCCAGTTCATTTCTTACCACAGTGGCGTGTCCTTCCATTTTTCCCTCCTGACTAATGACAGGAGGCAACCCTGCCTCGTTTTCCCTCTTGTATCCCTTTGCGTATTCATTTTCCTGTGTTCTTCCTGGGTCTATGTCAGATTCATGCTCATCTGTTGCCCTGTATCTTCTTTACCGTGCTGCATCATGTTTGTTCTCCCTTCTTCCCATGGTCTTCAGGAGGCTTTTTATGATCTGTAATTCAGGAGTGCATTCCAGGACTGTCCTATAGGATCCAGAGTGTTACCGAGGTCTGAGGTATTCTTCAGATTCTCCATGTGCTGCAGAATTGTCTGAAGAGCCCTTTGGAGTATGGTTTGTTGGTCTGTGCTGGTAAGCTGGACTGGTGGTAGGACTTTGCTGAAGTGCTGCCTGATCTGTGGCCTGGGTTTGACACAGAGAGCTGCTGGAGAAGGTTGTCCGGGATTAGCCATTGCAGAGCAGTCTTTAAGATTAACCTTTCTGACCCAGGGTCTTTAGAATCAGAAATTTATAGGCAACGTGCTTCCAATAAATTCCTCCAAGCAGCCTGTTCTGCATTTGGCAGTCAGGCAGGCTACTTAGATCAGCACATATGCACACTTAGCCTCAGAGCTGAGGTTAGTTATCTGCTGGCTAAAGGCTGACCAGATGTTTGAGTGCATCTGGAAGCCCCTCCTCTTACTTAGACATGCAAAGGCTGCCTCTTTGTGACTGCGCAGAGAGATAGAAACTGTTTGTGTCCGTTTCTCCAGTAAGGACCACTGGCGCCAGCAGGGTGCATGCTGTAGGTGGTGGAGGTCACACCTGCTGTTGGTGTAAAGTGACTTGGCAGAATCCATTTTGCCCGATCTGCTGTCCTGGCCTGCTGGATTGCTTAGGGCTGGAGCACAGCCCTGCACTCTGGTATTCCTGGGGATCTTGTGAGGCACATTTTGCAGTGGAACAAACTTAGTCTGATTCTGACTTCCTGCTGGCTGTGGGATTTGAGAGATTTTAAAAGCTAATCTAAAGAAAGAAGCTTTTTCCTCCTCTCTGTTTAAAAGAGTATGCCCTGGAATGACAGGCCGAGTTTGGCCTGCAGAATTTCTTCCCTTATTTTCCAAGGTATTGCATGTGCTTCTCTGCCCCTAAGAAAGAGGAGAACTGGTCTGTGAGGGGTCTTGACTGTGTGTCTGCCATGTGCTACATCCCTGTGAAACTATTCCTACCTGCAAGTCTGCCTGCCAGCTGTGTTTTGTGTTACTCGTTTGTTTGGTGTCTCGCTCAGAATGGAAAGCTCTCCTGTGATGCTGCGGCACCTTCTGACTAAGTGTCACAGCAGCTTCCTTGACAAAAGGTGCCTTGCCGCGCTGAAGTGAAAGGCATCGAGGTGAAGGTGATTGAAACCCTGCTGTCCTGCTCTGCTTCAGCAAAGTGATGCCAGCTTTTGACTCAATAAAAGGTGAATAAAAGCTCCTTGCCTGGAGCATGGCCTGCTTGGACTGTGCTCTGCTGCTGGTTTTGGCAGATATCCAGGTGATGAGCTGGGGTGACGTTACTGTTGAGAAGACCCAGGGTTGCCTTTCAGGAGGAGGAAGCCAGGTCCAATCTTCCTGTGTTTTTAATTAATAAAAACTGAATTTTGACCTGAAGACCTGAGAAAAAGAATGGTCAAAGAGGACTCTGTGTGAGCAAAGCTGCTTTAGAAAAAGTCCATGCTGGCAAGGTGCTGAGCCAGGTGACCTGCTGGCTTGGCACCGGGTTTTCCTTTAGCCCTGTACGGCAGTGGCCTGGTGTGAATGTCTGTACTTACTCAGCTGTGTTTCCCTCTCCCCCAGCAAAGCGAGCTGAACTCCTTCCTGTGGACCATCAAGAGAGATCCCCCATCTTACTTCTTTGGCACCATCCATGTCCCGTACACGCGTGTCTGGGACTTCATCCCAGAGAACTCCAAGAAGGCCTTTCAGCAGAGCCATATCGTGTACTTCGAGCTGGACCTCACTGACCCCTACACCATCTCAGCTCTCACCAGCTGCCAGCTCCTGCCGCAGGGGAAGAACCTCCAGGACGTGCTGCCCCGTGACATCTACCGACGGCTCAAGCGGCACCTGGAATACGTGAAGCTCATGATGCCGTCCTGGATGACCCCGGACCAGCGGGGCAAAGGGCTGTACGCAGACTACCTCTTCAATGCCATTGCTGGCAACTGGGAGCGGAAGAGGCCGGTGTGGGTGATGCTGATGGTGAACTCTCTGACAGAAGTGGACATCAAGTCGCGAGGCGTGCCCGTCCTGGATCTGTACCTGGCCCAGGAAGCGGAGCGGCTGAGGAAGCAAACGGGTGCCGTGGAGAAAGTGGAGGAGCAGTGCCACCCACTCAATGGGCTGAACTTCTCCCAGGTGAGATGGAGTGGCGTGCAGGGTGCCAGGCTGGCTGCTCGGGTGGATATCCCAGCAGCAAGAGCACGGGCTGGAGCATGGGGTAAGTGCTTTCTACCCAGAGACTTGTGTTTGCTCCCTGCAGCCCATGCCTCTGCCTGTGCCCTCCGGAGGGTTTGCTAGGTGTGGGAGTTCAGGCCACATCCTAAGTTCATTTACACCTGGCCTGGGGAGACCTCTCTCCTCTTCCTTGGGCAGGCTTGGGGCAGGCTCCACCCTGAGAGGCACTGGACCTTTGGCTGTCTGCTCTCTGACCCTGGCTGGGCTGCCCTGCAGGAGCCTGGGGCAGGCTGGGGCTCGCTGTCTAAACTGGCTTTTGTAATAGCTAGTTAAGAAGAAAGCGAGTTAAGAAAAAAGTTGCGATCACTTTGGGGAAGCAGGGGTGCTGTGAGTAAAGATGAGAAACAACCGCTTGTTGGAAAGGTGTCCCAGTGGACCGCTCAGTGCCTTCAGAAATACCATCCCATCCTCTACATTGGGAAAAGTGTTTTTTGGTTTTGTTTTGGTTTGGTTTTTTCCCTTTGAGACAAGGTGAGGGTCAGCACAGCTTCCTTCAGGGAACTCCACAGGCTAGTGCAGGCCCTCGCACAAATGCCTTTGTGTTTACAGACTGGCTGGAGTTCAGGACCGCTGTTCATCCAGTGTCACACCAGGCAAGCAGAATGACTTCTGTGTTGTCCATGTGTTGGATGGGGTAGTCATGGGCTCTCCTCTCTGAACTAAATACACCAGGGAGCAGTGTCTGTTGCTGTCTCTGCCTGCCTGGTGCAGGCATAAGGTTGCTCTCTGGCCTGGGGTACCTTTGCTGCAGCAAGGTGCTAGTTTGGGGAGAGGAAGTCATGTTTGCTTAGGAATAGGTGAGACCTGCTGTTGAAGCATGCCCTGGTAATCCAGGTGGTGGGAGGACCTTTGGTCACAGTGTGGGGAGTTTCAACTGATGCCTGACCCTTTCCTCAGCATCCTGAAGCCTGTCCCATCACTGATGCAGTTTCCCTTGCTGGAAGGGTAGGAGCAGAAGGCGGGGTGCAGCCCAGCAAGGGCAGGGACAGCAGTTCACAGCAGATGTCAGAAGTGCTGCTACCCTGGCCAATCTTGGCAGGGGGCCATGGTGCAAGGAATAGCATGGCAGCCCAGGTGCATCACTTGTGCAGTCTTTAACTGCAGGCCAGGCATCTGCACTCCTCTCTTTCCTTGTTTGGAGCTCAGCAGACTCATTCACATCTCCAGTCTTTTGCTTAACTGTGCTTTGAATCCTTGTGCTGTTGCTGTTTTTTACTTGCAGCCACCCAAGGAATGAGCTGGGAAGTCCCATCTCCTCCAGCTCTTACCTGGTTCAGGCTTTATTAATATTATTGCCTTTGTTTTTCTTTTGCTGACACTGCCCCTCTGGTTTAGTATGAAGGGGGGAGGAGGGAAGGGAGGGACATGTGCCTTCTCTGCTGCCTTGTAAAACAGTGGTAGGTAGGCTGAAAAACTCAGGTTGCAAGTCATGTCCCCGCTAAGCTTATGCAACTGTTGACACTTACCTTAGGCCTTCACGCAGCTCTCTTCAAAGAGCTGCTGTTGCTGTGCTGTTTTGCAGGTGGAATAAATACCATGTGAGCTGTGAAGCTGTGTGGGGTGGGGACACAGAGCTGCAACATCCCGAGTTGCCCAACCAGGTGACATTTGTTGTGAGAGCCCAGCTGAGGGGATCAGGGTAATCAGAGCTGCAGAAGAAACTTGGCTCTCATCAGGAAAATCGCAGCTGGTGATTACCCCGGGGTGGGTGGAGATGTGTATGTGCATCACACGAGCTGCTGCTTCTCCCATGCTTGCTCGCTTCCAGGGGGGAGGAGCACGCAGTCCCTTGTGGGAGCAGGTCTGGAGCAGCTACTGCACCGCAAATTCACACTCTCGCTTCTGCCCGCTACTAGATTTCCAGTACAGGCAGCTGAAGGAAAAGGAGAACCAGAGACAGATGGTGCCAATTTCATGGTTGTTTCAGAACCTGGCTTGTGAACTCTCATGGCTGGCAATTCTGTAAATCTTTGATTTCAGAGCTTTCTTCCCAGTTTGTTCAGGCAGTTGAGTTAATTATGTGTTTAATATAAACCAAACAAAGACTTTGAAATAGGCTCTTTGAAAATTAATTCCTTTGGTATTGTGCTGCTGTCTGGGAACCCCCAGCATCAGACCACTTCAGTGTCTGCCTTTCAAGTGAGCGAACACACAAGAACCTACAAACTTCTGCTGGGGTAGATGGGGACACAAAACCATAAGGAATGGTCTAATCCTCTTCAAGAAATGCTTTTTTGTTCCAGCAGAGTCATAGAGAGATGATTTACTTGGCAGAGAAGCAAATTAATTGCTCTCAGATAATGTTTCTGCATAGGATTTGCTCTTTCTTTCACTCACAGGTTGTACTGCCTTGTGAGGAGGACT
Organism: Egretta garzetta; assembly: GCF_000687185.1. Classification (NCBI taxonomy): domain Eukaryota; kingdom Metazoa; phylum Chordata; class Aves; order Pelecaniformes; family Ardeidae; genus Egretta; species Egretta garzetta. The sequence continues at coordinate 583,761 of NW_009259366.1, forward strand.
CCCAGGCCACTTACAAGCAATACGTTATTAGCTAGGTCCCTATTTTGATCCAGACTATCGGACAAGGCCTGGTTGGTGTGGGTATGTTATTGCAGGTGAAGGTCTGGAACAGTTTGTCATTGATTGTCTCCATGGGGTTGCATAATGCTCACTGACTGCAAAGCGTAGACAAACCCAAGCTAGAGACATCCTTCTCCTCCTTGTGAAGAGAGAGGACAAAAATAAAATAAACAATCCCACACAGACAATGGCTAACACTGCCTGTCATGGGGCTCTTTTCTGTGGCTATATTTGTTTCAGTTCCCTCTTTATCTTTTGTTTTATGACTCTCTTATTTTACCTGCCAAATCTCTCTGTTCTTGCTCAACTCAGGCTGGCTGTCCATATATCCAGGCCATAAAAGTATCATTTCTATACGGTACATAATGATGTGTACACAATCTGTGAAATACTTTACTGCCTCAATCCCTCTCTCTTGTTCCAAGATCCATGCAACTTTAGGGAGTTTGGAAAGATTAGTCTGTCTCCATGCCAGGGCCACAGTGTTTATTTTCCTGTTTCATGCTGTTCCTATCCTAGTTTGCCTTAAAGACTTTTTTCTCCCACCCCATCTTCTTTCGTGGGTAGTGCCTCTCTTATTGCAATACCCTGTAAGGATGCAGGACTCGTTCCTAGCAGCATCTGGGCTTCTAGAAGATAAAAGGCTTTGTAGCTATATGCAATCTGCCACTGCTGACTTCTAGCACTGGAGTCAGTCCCTCAGACCTGCCAACTGTTCCTTTCAAGTTAAGCGTGTGCTTACATGTTTGCTGGATTGGAGGCATTAGTGCTCCAGCCTAAAGCCCATGCAGCTTTGCTGTTGGCTCCAGCTGTAGCGTCATGACGTCAGTTTGGTATTGGCTCAGAAAATGAGCTGACCTTGGCCCACACTGTGCCATGCACTTGTAAACAGGCTGTGCTTTGGCACACTTGCATGGTGTCCCGGCTGTGTTTCTTGCAGACAAATTTGAGCTTGAACATGAGAAGTTTGGGTTTGTTTCTACCCTCTGCACGGGACTGAGGTTTAAGCATGTAAACACTGTCCTCCTGTCACCACTTCCTAGCCAAGACCTCGGTTGGTTTGGCTTCTCCAAACTTGGGACGCTTGGTGGAAGACACTACCTGTTAGCTGTTCTTGATTTAAGAATTGTTTTCCCCACGTGGCTTTCCTGTGTCCAGACCTTGCACAGCACTCTGTTCCTACTTGAGTATTTGAATACATGGCTACATCTTAAAAGTAGTCTTCAAAGCTGCTTGAGTGGCAGTAGAAAGCAGGGAGCCGCTAAGGACTGACTGTTCCTGAAATCCTGGTTCCAGCTCTGGGACTGACCACTTTAAAGTCTTGTCTCTTGCATCTTTCAGCCACTTACTCATACAGTTAGTTGCAGATGATAGAAAATGAAGCAAAAGCTTCTATGATCGATCATCTTGCATTAATTCAGATATTAATTGTTCATGTCTCTCCTCAAAGAGCAACAAAGTGCTGAGATATTCCTGCTTTTCTTCAAAGGGTTCCCAGTTCTTCCAAGTTCTGCACCACTAGCACAACTCTTGTGAGAGATGTAGACTCCTGCCTAGCAAATGCAAGCCTCCTGACTTAACAGCAACATCATTTTTCTTGCTTCATCTATGTACCCACTTGGGTGAAAGGGCCATCCTTGATAGCCCCTGGTATCATGTAGGAGCAGTGCACATTTGTGGGGAAAGTAGGAAGCCAAGACACCACTGCCTTGTTATGTGTGGAGGAGGGACTGGTTTGGTTTTTTCCCATTCTAAGGAAGTTAGAGAAACAGCAGTGGTAGCATGAAATTAGGTCCAAAAGATAGGATATGATATTGGAGATAATTGTTCTAGTCTCCTCATTTCAAACCAAGGGCTTTTTTTCTGCATTGAGTTGATCGATTATAATATTTGCCTTTTAATTTCCGGGGCAATGAGGTCAGGTCTGGCAGCGTTCACATTCACAAGCCAGTTCAGGCTCACCTTTGACAACAGCAGTAACAGAGAACCTCAGAGAAAGGAAGAGCATGGAGAGGTACATGGTGGGAGCTCTGCAAGGAACAGTTCAGATGCAAACTTGGAGCAAAGCGAAGAGCAGTTGTTTGATGAAAGAGCTGACAGAAGAGCGGAGCACTCACTGCTGAACAAGTTGGACAGGACATTACTTGTGGTAACCTGATTGCATCTTCTGCCCTGAGGGTGTAACTTCAAGACCTATGTGTGAGGAACAGCCCTCCCTCCTCAGGTGATGGGAACATCAGGGTTTTCTGCCACATGAGCTGGAGCTGAAACAACTGAATTGATCCTGTATGCACCTTTGGCTGCTGGAGGCTTTGACCTAAGTTTGGTTTTGTTTTCAGTTTGTGTGTAGACACACCTGCAGCCCCCTGGTCTAGACATCAGGGAAGGGGAATGGGCTGGCTGGTGGGAACCAAAATAGCTAAGGCTTTGCACTTCTACTGTCATAATTAGAGTTTAGTTAAGATCTTATTAACTACCTGGGGAGTTCAGGGTTCTTCTCTGGGTGAGAGTAAAAGGGGAATTCAGTTGCTGACCTTCTGTCTCTGCATTCAGAAGGATGGAGACTTTGTTCCAAACGGCCTGGACTCTGTGGTAGGGCTTTGAAATCCCAAACTGTGCATTTTACTGTGGCACCAGTTTGTGCTGGTCACATGTGCTATTATAAGCTCATTGCATTTGCACTCTCTGCGACTATGAACTAGCTGTTTTTTCCCATTAAAAATGCCCTTTGCTCAGCATATTACACAGCAGAAACGGAAGACATCAGGCGGTAAATGTCGCTTCATTTCTCCTTGCAGCTCCCACACACAGCCCCTTGCCTGTGGCTAGCTCCCAGCGTTACAACGTGAGTGTGCCAACACACTTTTCCTCTCTCCCTGGTTAGCCCGGGCTGGGAGATGAGTTGTGTGCACTGCTCTGAGAATGCTCGTGACTGGGTTATCCTGCTGTCCTCCGACAAGTCCACGCAGTGGCACACAAGGCAGACACACTCCTTGGCATTTGAGATCCTCTAGCTTTGGGTGAGACTACTGCTACGGCAGAGGAGCATAGCCCTGTCGGCAGGCTGAGAGGGGTCCTGGGCACCAGAGGCCACTCCAGGGAGCACACAGAAGGCCTGGGATGGATGCTTTTTGGAGCTACTCAACCATCAGTGAGGAGTGTGGAGCAAGGAGGGGATGGTTCAGCCGGTCAGAGTGTCATGCACCTCTGTTGCTAAGCTTTGATCTGCATGTTCTCAGGTCTTGGTGCAGACTTACAGTGATCGGTCATGGTGTCCTGACACTGCGGCTCCATCTGACATCTGATCCTGAGGGCTCACTACTTTCTGCCCATTACTAAACCCAATGTGTGGGACTGTAGTTGCCAGCTTTTCCCTTGGACAGCAAGATTGCAACTAGTCTGGACAACCTAAAGGCACATGCTTGCAGAGCTGAAGAAGACCGATTCCTTTCTGATCTAAGAACTGGATTGCACTGCTGTCACCCTCCCATCCAGCAGCTGTAGTGTGGTTCCTTTTTGGCCCAGACTGGATTGCCGGGTCCATGGGGATCCCACTTGGCTCCTGCATCCCAGTGACAGGGTTTCTGTCCCATGGCAATAGTTTCAAAGACTAATTTTGGTTTTCCTCAACGAGCTTGGACACATTCAGACCAACAATACAGCCCAGCTTCAGCTTTCAGCTGTTTGATTTTGTGAGGATTTGTATTCCACCAAAGAGCCTCGGCTATCAACTTTCTCTACCTTGTGCAGGTACTGTAACTTTAATCAGTTTGTCCTTTAATGTTCTTTTTGTTAAATGAAGCAAAGGGAGCCTGTTGAGCCTGTCCCAGTGGGGCATGTTTTCCATGTTAACTGTTCCCTCAGCTCTTTCCAGGCCTAGCAGCATCTGTCTTGCATTGTGGCAGTCAGGCCTGTGCTTGGCGCAGCGGTATTGTCACTATCTTCATCTTTCCTTGTTTATGCATCTGAGTTTGTCTGTGGCTCATTCAGGCACAGTGGTTTTCTGAGAGCTCATGCTTGGAGGATTCAAAGTCCTTCTTGCTCTCACTGTTTCCCAGGAAAGGGTGAGTGTTACTCTTCTTGTTGTGGTCCGGTCCCTGTCTGCTCCGTGGCCAAGACGAACTGCAAGCCAGCAGACAACCTCTGTTTTAAAAAAGAGATCCAGATTACACAACACCCCTGCTCTCTCCCCCTAATTAGTTTGCTCCCCTGACCTTTGTTTTATCTGCAGAATCCATTCATGATAGAGTTGGGGTTTGTTGGGGTTTTTTTGCCGTCTGGGTTGTTGACGTGTATGTTGAATACTGTATGGCAAAGAACTTCCTCTGCAGAGGTCTTCAGAAGCTCACACAGTTGTTTCTCATCTGCATTTATATTTTCAAGTCTAGTGGTTACCATTTTGTTTCCCCTGTCTTCAGTATGTGTTGGTTTTGTATTTCTCTGAATTCCTCTGCCATACACTTTATTCTCAAGTCTGTTCACTGATGCTATTGCCTTTACCAAGTAGACTTGAAAGCTCACAAAAAGCTATCAGGATTTTTGGAAAGGGTATGGTTTCTATTACCCTTGTTGTCTTGCAATTTTCTATAATCCTATAATTATTTCCTATAATCTTCATGAAGGCTTTTATTAGCTAGTTAGAAAGGTTGATTGCAAGTAGGATGAGGAGGCTGAAACACAATTTTAAGATGTCTATTGCTTTATCTGGCCTAATGCAGAAAGGGAGCAGCAGGAACAATTTTTCACTGTTTTTGATAACAGAGGAAAGGTTGCATCCCTCAGTAAAATTATTATCAGACAGCAGGCTTAGCAGGTAGATGCATGTCCTCACCAGACAGCATTCATTTTCAGTATGCCTGGATGACAGATGCTCAAACACCAAGACGTGTGAACAGTTTCAAAGGGATTAGACAGGTTGATGAAGGATAGTCACACCAGGGAGGCTCTTACATATACCAAATGCTGCCCCTGGCTCAGAACATCCCTCAGCTCCTGACAGCTTGAACTGAGGGTAGGTGCCAGGGGAAGGACCGTGTCATAGGTGCCCTGCCATCATTGGAGATAGGGTACTGGGCTTCTGCCCCATTGGGCAGGTGTGGGAAGGTCACTCCCAAAATGTAACTGAGGCTGCATTTCCCAGAGGGGTAGCCAAAGTGAGCTGCTGAAACAAAGGGCATGAATTCTCTCTGGAGATGCTGAGCTATGCCGGCAGTGCCAGTGAGGACAGAGCATGTTCATCCATCTGGGCCTGGCTAGGTGTCCTGTACGAGACTTGCCTGGTGCCAGGCTCTCCTGGGAGTGCTGGTAGCTGGCTGCCTGCTCTCCTTGCTTCTGGTCATCCTGCTTGCTTTTGGAAGAGAGATGCCAGGGCAGGCTGGGCATCTGGGTTAGTGTTGCCATCACCCATGCATGTGCTGTGCTTTCGGAAAGCAGCAGCTCTTCCTTCTGGGTTACCAGGTGAGATGGTGCTCCCAGGGAAGCAACAGCCCCTTTTCCTTCCAAAGCATGGCCCTGGCATGTGTGATGGTCCTGCATGCAGCACCTGCAGCCCGGGTTACGCTCTGTGTCATGGTGCATCTGTCCAGTCTCCTGGAGCATGCAGTGTGCGCAGGCAGATGCTTGGAGACTTGTCCTGAGACAAGTGGCACTATGAGTTGGTGCTCTAACATAGCAGCCTTCAAGCTCCATTGGCTTGCTGGGAACAGGAGGTGGGCTTGGAAGATGATAATGAACAGGACAGCCAACCTAAGCTTGCCAGTGTCCCTGTTGGAGCACTCAGATGTCCACATTTCCTTCCTTTTCATGAGGGTTACCTTTTTTGAGCATGCAGAGGTCAAATGTGAACAGAAAACAGTGTGGCAAGCAGTTGGCTGTGCAGTCTGAAACCAGGGAGAGGTTTATGAAGGGATCCATCCATGCAACTTAAGAACAGTCCTGTCAATTAAAACCAAATGCATAATAGTGTTTAGTCTGCAATTTACTGTGATCACAATCCTGTCATATAACTGTGCAAGGGAAGATTTAGGTAGCTTGCCTTGTGCATTTCTTAGTCTCTGTACTCTGCTCTAACAAGATTAGAAGGATTGCTAGCTTTGGCCAAAATGCAAATTAATCTTTGGTAAAAAAAGACACACTGTTTCAGACTGGACTTACATGAAGTGTCTGGTAAATGCATTACAGGAACGTTGTAGCAAATTATTTTTTTTAATGGCAGCTTTTATGTGTTTTTGTGTTGACCTATTTTGCTTTCTGAACATGGTTCTTTTTGCACAGAGGCTACATCATCAGTGGATTCAGTACTGGAGTCTGATTTTCGTCTTACTCAAACCCTTAATTTCTGTTTGGATTATTTATAATTTATCAGTGTGTCCACTCCCCTCGTGTCCCCCAAACAGTACCATGTTATAAAATTATTTATACATCTTTATGGACCATCAGGCTGTCAAAGCTCAAATCAGCTGGGTTTACAATTGCATGTCAAGTCTGGCTGATTTTGCTGCAAATGAATAGGTGCTACCAGGTGTTACTTGATCCAGACAGCAAGTGTCATCCCATGGATGTTCCTCTCTCCCAAAGGGAAAAGCTGAGGTGCTGGCTGCCTTTGCTGGGTATGTCTGGTGGTGAGATGTCCTCATACTGGCCACTTGCAATAGCTGTAGTGAGAGACCCCACTGAGATGCGTGGCTCATGGGGAGAGCGTTGTGCCCTGTCACTGTCTTGAGAGTGCACCAAGTACGGTTAGCCCCCTCCACCTTTCAGAAGTGGCACTTGGTGGCTTACTGGGATATCACACAGGATGAGCCATCCTACCCGCACCAAGGAGGTGGGTTTCATGGTGTGCTCCACTTGGCTGAGCAAGGAGCCCACTCTGAGCATGGGTCAAACCCGTTTTCACTCATGCTTCAGGCAGGGCAGCATGGGACTGCATCACTACAGCTCCCTGGCTTTGCTTCTCTGGCACATTGTAGCATTTTAAAGACCTTCCTGAAAGCTCAGAGGAAGTGTTTGGACTTCTTCTGGGAACCAAGTATTATACATCTTTATGGACCATCAGGCTGTCAAAGCTCAAATCAGCTGGGTTTACAATTGCATGTCAAGTCTGGCTGATTTTGCTGCAAATGAATAGGTGCTACCAGGTGTTACTTGATCCAGACAGCAAGTGTCATCCCATGGATGTTCCTCTCTCCCAAAGGGAAAAGCTGAGGTGCTGGCTGCCTTTGCTGGGTATGTCTGGTGGTGAGATGTCCTCATACTGGCCACTTGCAATAGCTGTAGTGAGAGACCCCACTGAGATGCGTGGCTCATGGGGAGAGCGTTGTGCCCTGTCACTGTCTTGAGAGTGCACCAAGTACGGTTAGCCCCCTCCACCTTTCAGAAGTGGCACTTGGTGGCTTACTGGGATATCACACAGGATGAGCCATCCTACCCGCACCAAGGAGGTGGGTTTCATGGTGTGCTCCACTTGGCTGAGCAAGGAGCCCACTCTGAGCATGGGTCAAACCCGTTTTCACTCATGCTTCAGGCAGGGCAGCATGGGACTGCATCACTACAGCTCCCTGGCTTTGCTTCTCTGGCACATTGTAGCATTTTAAAGACCTTCCTGAAAGCTCAGAGGAAGTGTTTGGACTTCTTCTGGGAACCAAGTATATAAATAACACCAGAAGCTCTGAACTAGAGCTGAAGCCCTGCAGTGACGTGCTGCTGGATGTGTCCCAGCACAGAGTGTTGTTGAGGACCTTGATACTCATGCTACAGCCCTGGAGTCATCTGATTCACTGTAGGCCAAATTTTCAGTTGTTTCAAGTAAAAGCTTTATGTCCTAAGCATCTCCCTGCCTCTCCACCTCCAAACCTTTCATCAGACCGTTGAGTTCTGCCTCCCCGGTACACCTGAAGAATACAGGGTGAAAAGCAGGTTTTATTATTGCTTTGAGCTTCTCTTCTACTTGTTTTTCAAGGGGGAGCTCGCTAAATCACTCAGGTGCTCAAAATCCACTGGTCTCTTCCCACAGTTTTACCCCTCTGCCATGCACCCAGAAGGACAGGTATGTCAGAATCCAATGGTAAAGAAGCCTAAAGCACCTTAGCTTTCCACAGATTCACAGGATCAGCACAAAACTAACTCTTCCAAGGTCTTTCACTAGACATCTCAGGGCTTTGGGAAGGCTTGAAACTGTGGTTGCCAGCACGCTTGACCAGGGTCTGTCTCAGCAGGGAAGACATGCCCTCAGCCAGCACTAGACACACAGAGGTTTGCTACTGGTGTTCTGAGCTCAGTTTTGAAGCTCTTACCGTATTCTGGCCAAAGCAACCCATTCTGCTGGGAATGTGCAGCAGTTTGATGACCTGTGTGCATTGATTAACCTCAGCTTTGTGATATCCCATGTCTGTAATCATACAAGAATGCCCCCTCACTTCCATGTGTGCCAGGGGAAGTTTCTGCTCATGGAGTTTCAGGGTATCCCCCAAAGTGCAAACATACAAATTCCTCTGTAGCTCTTTGAGAGAGGAACTGAAGTCCTGCCACTGTTTGTATGTCTGGTAAAAGAGTCTCTGGGGCTTCTAGGACTGAGATTTCTGTACTCAAGCAGTTGCAGACAACCTGAGGTGAGGTATATCTATACTGTCCTTGAGACCATTGTAGGTACCTGATAGACAGGTAGTGTACCTTTCAGTCTTGCATTGGTGAGAGGTGACTAAGCAGACCGGTTTCTCCCAGTCTGGCTGCTTGCTCCTAGCCTCTCACCAGTCCATGGTCTGTGACAGGTTGAGTGTTTCAACAAATTGCACTGGGTGCAGCATTTCCAGTTTCCCAAGTGCATTTCCAGATTTCCAAGAGCCCACACAAAGGCTTAACCCTGCAAAATGCAGGCATGTAAGGAGTGGTTGGGAGCTGCTGATGGAGGCATTACTGCTGAAACAATTCATACAGTACAGCCTAAGTCTGGGCTCCTGGGCAGTCTGCTGCTCAGCCAGTGTACTTGTTAGACAAGAGTAGTTTGATAACAAGTTTCATCCCTGTGTGAATTCTCAAGGCCTGTTTATTAAGATAAATGGGCTATTGTTATAGCTGGAGTCCAGTGGGATGAGTTGTGTTCTTGAAGTATTTAAAAATAAAGTAGCTACAGCTATGCTTTCTAGGAAGCATGAAAGGGAGAAAGAAGAGAGGGTAACACCATGTATCTTTTTATTTGCTGTGAAGCTGTTGGTAAGTTAAGAGAAGACATGAAAAGCCCAAGGTTGTTAGCTGATCATCAACCACACAGGGGACTGAAGTACTTGTTATCAGTGTTGCACAGTGCCTAGGTGAGCAGCTCCTTGACAATCTGCCAGAGGAGAAGAAAGAGAAAAAATGTACTTCAATTTAGGTATTTCAGGTATGTTTTTGCAGCACTGGAAGAAACCTGTTCACCTAAAACACGTAGGTGAATAATACTCTATCTAGAAGGTATTACAGCTGGCTTGTAGTAATGCAATTTATGACCTCATCCAGGTTAATAAAAATTAATTAATCACTGAACTCAAAAGTTTGTTTGCTTAGGCACAAGTAATCATGACTGAACTTAATTTGCTATGTGAAAGGGGAATATGTAGTCCCAACCAATAATATGTATGATTGGTGCTTTAAGGGGGCCCAGTTTCCCCAAGCTGAAAATAATTATAGGCCAAATAAAGTGGGAGGAAAAACTTAAGCATAAAAATGTGAATGATAATTGGGAGTTGTTCAAGAATCTAGTATTAGATCCCTGAGAAACCACAGTTCTGCATCTGCAAAGATGAATTCCTTAGTTAAAAAAAGCTGTTTTGGTTAACAGAGGAGATGAAAGCAGCAATAAAAAACCCAAAATACAACAAATGGAAAAAACAGAGGAAGCAACGTGGACAAGTAATCTGCAAGGAAATGCAGACAATTGATGAGAGAACTGAAGGCTACCAATGGAGCGCCTTTGGGCAGTGGGTTTGGAACAATAAGAAGGGATTCTTTAAATGTATCAGGGATTCATGAAATCCTAGCAGTGGTACAGGCTCCATACTGAACAGGGTTGCAAAATTGTTGCTTATGAAATAGAAAAGGCAGAAATAACCAGTAACTATTTCTTGGTGTTTGGAAAGGAGAAGACTCTGCATTCATAGCTTGGTCATAAGGGAACATTTTCTGCTCCAGTGAGAAATTACTTCCAGTAATTAGGAAGAATGTTAAATGTCAGTGTTTTTAAATATACAAAACATTAACAATGGTTAATTTACAGTCCAGATTATTTACAGACTAAGCCAAGGAGCTATTTGAATCGTTAATATAGGCACTTGAAAAACTTCAGGGGAGTGGAACAAGCCAACTGTATCAGCATTATTCTGGGACAACAACTGGGTAGCTTGTCAGGCTGCCCAAACTTCAGTTTGCTCAAAGCATAAAAAGACTGATAGGCTCTGCAGCTGGTACAGAGCTGAGAGAAGGCAGGATGATCCCTTGAATGGGAAACCGGCCGTGTCAGACAAACATTGATAAGAGCATGATTTTTGGTGATAAATATCATCTTGTTGACATAATTATACATAGACTTGAAGGCTTCTGACTCTCTTCCTTGTGATACTCCGAAATAAGAGTACACACTAGACAAAATCAAAGTGGCTTACTTGTAAACAGCCCGGGGGAAGTGATCATTCTCATAAAATGGCTGCAGATGGAGAGTCATCCTCCACCAAGGAGGAGGGATGCTAGAAGATGCTTGTAAAGAAGTACCGCAGGTATCTGTTCCTGGCCCTGCATTACCCAGTGGCTTTGTCAGTGACGTAAATACCAAATAATTGTTTGCACAAGCACAGAGATCCTGCAGAAGGAGGGGAGGTAAGTTGTGGGAGCACAGCTGAGTCACCTGGAAAGCTGGGCTCCTCTAATGCTGTTAAATGCAAAGCTGTGCATCTAGGACAAATAAGCTACTAAGGCTGGAGGCCTTATCTGGAATACACTGATGGTGCAAAGGGCTTGGAAGATAACTAGTGAACATGACTGCCAAGCCCAGTCCTGTAGCTGAGAGAGAGATTGCAGTCCTCAGGTGAGTGGTAGAGCAGGGGAGAAATGTGCTGGGGAGCCCAGTGCAGAAACACCGCTTAGTCCTGGTGTCAGCACTTCTGAGAACATTGAAGAATTGGAGCAAGGTCGTAGAAGAGCTACACAATTGATTTGGGATCTGAAGAGCACGGCTGTACAACAGGAGAGTAAACAAACTTGATCTATAAAGTTGTTTGTAGAGAAACTGACAAGTCATTTCATGAGCATTCTCAGGTCTTTGTCTGAGGAAGAGGGACAATGCAGCAAAAGCCCCAGGTCCACTGGCCTAGCTGCTGAGGTATACATGCTATCAGCATCAATATAATTCGTTTCTGCTGAAGGCAATTAGCCGGTTGAACAAATTTCCTTAGGACCTGGTGGAATTGCCATCATTCAGGCTTTACATCGCTACCAAATAGCTTGCTGAAACAGAAAAGATTGCTAGGTAGTGTTGAAAGGCTGCTGATTCATGCATGGAATCAATGTATATTTTGTTCTGTCTTATGAAATACCAATTTGGGGCATTTAGACATCTGCAATTAAGGCTAGACAAGCAGTTTAAAGAAGCTTCCAGATTCTTGGTTTTTGTAGATCTTTTCTGTAATCAGATTGAAGCTTCGTAAGTTTGTTGTCAGTGCCAGTGTGATTTTCTTTATGCTAATCTGAATCCAGACTTTTTTTTTTGACAATGAGACATAGGACAAGAAATTGCTACAAAACAGAGGTACTGTGACTTTAGTGCAGGGCAGGCAGGAGAGGGGGGAAGCTGCAGGTCAAAGCTGTGTGCTTTCTGCTGCACATCTTTGGATGGGCTGAACTTTCCTAGGAGCACTGAAACAACACCACCAAGCAGAGCAGTCTGTGCTTGAGGTACTGGAGGCCTTTGCTAGCCAATTTCAAATGCCCTCAGGCAGCAGCCAAATGTGTGTGTAGGTGTGAGAGGGACCAAAAGACTTCGAGGGCTGCATTCAGTGCTGCAATACCTGCAGACAAAGATCCCTAAGGAACAGGCACCAGCTCTTCTGGGCTCTGTTTACCTTCTTAACAAGGAATGAAGTGGGACCATAAAGCTATAATGCTGCCTGGGAGCCACATTCCTG
>NW_009259366.1:596068-652444 GCF_000687185.1 Egretta garzetta
ATTCCTGCTCAGGCTAGTCAGGGCTAAACGTCAGAGTTCAATGCCTCCTTCATCTCAGTAAGCCCCTACCTTAACCTCTGTGGTTTACATCTGCTCCAGGAGACTGTAAAGGGCAGGGGCTGCTGTCCCTGCCTGGTGCCTGGCAGGGGATAGTCCCCAGGGCATGGCAGCTTTGGGGATGCATGGCAGGCAGGCACTGAGCGCCCTGCCCTGAGAGCATACAGTATGTCATACAGTATGTCAGTGCTCCCTCTTGTTCACAAAAGCCCTTGCCATACCCTGTGCTGTCAAATGGAGGGCTGGGATTTTGGTAAGTGGTCACAGCCCTTGCTGTTGGCTCCATTGGCTTGCCATTGATTTGTGGCACCGAGCACAGGGAGCACCAGGCTGGTGAAGAACGATTTTGAAAGTATTTGTATTGCCTGGTCCTTTTAGTCCGAGGCTATCCTGGAATGCAGGACACTTTCCTGGGTGCTCCTGTGAAGATTGCTTGAGTTGTTCCCCAGAGCAGTGTTTTGTGGTAGGTAGTTACTGGGACAGCAACAGTGCCAGGGAGCCTGTGATGCATAGAGATGGGAAATTGAGGCGTCTGTGTGCTGGTAAGTATCAGAAGTCGCTCCTCTTGTTCATACTGTCTGGGAAAGCTACAGCATGTCTGCACAGTAGCATTGCAATGAATCCTCTGGGAATAATCCAGTTTCCTTTGCCTAAAATTTGGTTGTTATTGTAGGCTAGTCCAGTTTGACATTAAGAGCTAAAATTTCCAGGCTGGGTTCTTCAGTCTGCAGTGAATCCTGGCCAGCTGGCCAAAGCAAGAGTTGGAGCTCATTACTGCTATCACAAAACTGTTTCCAAAATGTCATTCTGGTGCCACTGTTATAGATGGCATTGTAGATAGGTGGGTATGTCTCTTCTATCCTCCCCATGTTCAGTGAGGATTGGGAACCTGGCCAAATGCATTGCCTTGCTCAGGCAATTTTCAGGCTGATAGTGTTTCAAGGCCGTTAGGGTGTTTTGAAGACCTGTCATGAATGTATCCGTTCCCTGTCGTGGTGGATTAGGGAAGCTGGGTCACCTGCACAGCAGCCCATGGTCTTTGCCTGCTGGAGTGTAGTGTTTTCCTAACTTCCAGAAGTCGTGAGCTCGCTGGGGCAAGTCCTTGAGAGAAGACACTATTTTCTTTTTCCAGTCTCAGCATGTGTGGCTGTGCACGTTCAGTAGCTATGCAGACATCTAAAATTCAGAGGAATTGCATCCTTTGGCAGCTCAGGAACCTAAATGCATCAGAGGCTGCGTGACTGTGAGGCAGGAGAAACAGCGGTATTTCTAGACACCATTGTCTTTAAGAGATGTGAGCTGGACCATAATTGATGCTGCTATATGCCTTTCTGCCAGCAATGTCTGTCTGGAAGGAGCCACCCTGCAGGCTCTTTGCTAAGCTCAGTGCTGGTGGCTGTGGTTTGGAAGGGGGTGTGCAGGACTGTGGGCTGGCATAAAGCAGTTTCCCAGCCAATGCAGTGGAGTGATGGTGGTGACTTGATGGGATCTGCCTAGCCTGCACAATTGTGATCCCACGTGCTGCATGCTTTCCTTTTCCCGCGCTTAAAGATAGGCACTGGAGATCTCTTGAGAGGCTCTTTGTCCATGATTGTAGAAAATGATCAAATGGCTGTAGAGCTGCTGCAATGGTGCAAGATGTCCCTAAGTAAGGGGGTTTGCCATGTGATGTAAAGCCAGAGTGGTGAATCCAAAATGTGTCCCCCAAGTCAGAATAGGCTCAGGTGAGGAAAGAGGGTGAAAAAGGAGCCCTGCAGCTCTTGGGCAGTTGCTAGAGGGTCCCATGTAGCCAGACAGAAGGTGAGCTGCTTCAGATCTATTTTAAATTTTGTAGGGAAGCTTCCCTAGCCTGTGGTGCCATTTTCCTTTTCCTCCTCTGTGACTAGCCTTGGTGAAGCTCAGACCCTGTCAAAGAGCTCTCTCTGTGTGCAGACCAGGTTGGCCAAAGGTGAAGCAGGTGGACCGTGGAAACTGGAAAGGTACCGACAATCTTAATGGATTTTGTGAAAAGCCAGCTGCTGTTTCTTGATTCAAAGCTTGTGTAAGTCAGGAAAGGATCTGCAGACATCCGTGGACTTCTGTTTCAGTCCCTTTAGAAGAAATGGGAAAAGTCCTAGGAATAAATTGTGATGTTAGATCTCTTCATACAAACACAGGACCCTTTGGCCTTGTGGAGACTACCTCTCTCTGGAAAACACAGCTGGTGTACACTGAGTTTACAGCTGCTCCTCTGCACAAGTGGTGGGGCTCATCTGCACTTTTTATCCCTCCCAGCACACTGCTTTCCTGAGATGCAGGGGAAAGCACCAGTTCCCTACGTCAAGCATGTTATACACATTTCTGTAGTGTAACATCGCAGGGTACCACTTCTGTAGTCACATGCCTTCGTCCTGAAAACTGTCTTACTCATTCAAATGCTCAGTGGTTGCCAGACAGCATTGATTTGTTGATTAGAAATATACACATTTTTCACACTCAGCTGTCTTGTTAGTCTTTACATGGGTACCCACGCATACACAGTGCCTGAGTTTTGAATGGGGACTGAATGACTGCATTACATGGGCTAGAACCAGCCCAGATTACCTCAGCTCATTAGGAAACTGTTGCAAGGGACCCTCCTGTCTTCCTGCTGTTTGATGTCAATCAGCTTTCCCCTGCTGTCTCTAAAACTTCACCCTGCCTTCTCCAGTTTATGTGGTCAAGAGCATTAGACCTAGTGTTAAAAATAATGCTCTATGCACAGTTCTACTTCTCCTTGGCTTCTGTTTTCTTCTTTCTCCCTGCCCATTTTAACATTAATGTGTTCTAGGGCAGACCTTGCTGCTGATGCAGAAGCTAAATGAAATGTTATTTTGCAGTCACATGGTTGTATACACAGCACCAGCCCCCCAAGGTGTGCGTGCAGCAGGAGAAGGGCAGAGGCAAAGGGATGGGGATTTCAGTTACTCCCCGTCTCTGCCTCGGGCTGTCATTCTGCACTTGGTCCCACATCCAGAGCTTGGTTTTCTAGAAACTCCCAGTCAGGTCTGGCTTGCCTGGCACCCTGGTATTGTGGCACTGCATACGATCCTGCTGCTGTCACTTTCCCCTCTGCCTCTGAACAACACACACATTGGGAAATATTGGCCTGTTCCCCTTCAGGGTGAGCAGACTTGTTTTTATTTACTTTTTTCCCCCCAAATACCATGCTTATGCCCTTTTTTGGACTAAGCACAAGGGGGCAGAGCTAGAACTGAGTTTTAATTGCATTCCTCCCAGCTCCTTTTTCCAGTTCAATATCAACACTTGGCCAGAGTTTGGCTTTCTTTCATTTTATTTCTTTTTTCATAAAATACACGGACACATTTATTCCCGAGACAGTTAGACAGGTCTAATAGGAACTGGTGGAGTGCCTGAGGACTGGCTCTAAGCAAGCAAGCACTTTGGCCTGCACCAGGGTTTGTGTTTAAAAACAAAGGCAACCATTAAGCAAACTTTCCTGGACAGGTGGGTGACAGGCATCAGCTCTGCAAGAGCATCGCTGCTCTCACCAAGACTCTTCCACTCCGTGCTGGAGTGACACAGGTATCCTGGGAGTTGGTGTCTTTTGGAGGTTTCCTCCTCCAGCATCCAGTGCAAGTGCATGTGACATCCTGGCAGAGGAGTGCAGAGCTGGGCAGCAGATCTCCCCTCTGTGCTCCTGCCTGCAGCATGCGTGCACCAGGTGGTGGTCCCACCTGCCAGGACATGACCAAGAAAGAAGCCTGGATTCCTACCAGTCCAACTGCCCACCTCCCATGACCTTGTTACACACTACATGGAAAATGCCCCCCAGGCAGGACTGCAGGTTTCAGGACTGCAGTCCTGGCAAGTTGCACAGCCAGAGCTTCAGGGAGGCATCAAGGGGATGTGGGGAAGGCTTAGGTTTCCACTCACTGATGGCCCCTTGTGAGATAAAAAGTAATGTTCTTTCCTCCAGATGGGAAACAGAGGGCAGAGCATGAGCAGGTGAAATGGATTCACCAGGGCTTGTGCTGTACATAGACAATGCCATTCCACGGTGGATTATAGAGCTTCCCAGGGTCTGCAAGCAGTGGGAGCTGCACAGACACCTTTGAACTTCTACCTGGTAGAGGGAGCAAAAATCTAACTTGTTGCAAGGCTGGGAACAATGCAGTTGCTCTGGTGCTGTTGTGTTTCCTCCCCAGCTGAGGTTCCTGTTTTCTGTGCTCACCTAGATTTCTCAATGACTTCCACAATGAGCCAGAGGTTGTCCACATTGCCTTTTTGTCCCAGGGGCTTCTGTTCAGAGCCTGTCTATAGGCTTTTGATAAAAGAGCACTCTCCTTCCTTCTTGTGTCACCCATACCAGGCAGAGGTACAGCACTGCTGAATTAGGAGGAACATCTGCTTTGAAGCTGGGATCTTGCACCTGACTGAGCAAGATCCTCTTCAGCCCCAGCATCTCTGCTTGCAGATGCCTGCCTATACACTGCCGGAGCGTGAGTGTGTGCTTTGGCACTGCTGGTCTGCTTGAACTTCGATTTGTTTTCTGTTCCCACCGCTTCTTAATCCAGCCTCACTCCCGTGAAACAAGTCAATTTATTGTCCAGGGTCTAACCACAGGTCACGTAATGGAAACCTGGAGACCCACCAATATATGAATCTTCACCTTAGGTATTGTAAGTATTAGGCAGGGCTTTCAAACATCCTGTAGATAACTTACTCTGTTTCTAATTACATTTGCCCTGGCCAAGATGTTTTCCTCCATCCACTTCAGTCCCTAGAGGAGAGTAATTGGAGATCAGTTAGCTGATAACAAGAACTTTATCTTAGCCACAGAAGGTTCCAGCAGAGGATTTTACTGATGGGCTTTCATAGCTGAGAGTTAATGCTGTTGGGAAAGCATCTTTATGAAGGTTGTGCTGCATTTGCTTTTAACGAGGGCAGAAACTGTACTTGCCTCAGACTGACTGGAGTAGAAGCAGTCATCCCTTATCTCTGCTGTGATTTCTAATAAGAGTGGCAGGGGAAAATTAAGGTGCTCTCTTGTTGCTAAGACTCACAGGAATGAAAATCAGGTTAAGTCTCTAGGTCTCAGATAGTGGTGCCTGAAGCCAATCCATTTGTCAGACTTAGCTCCTACCAGGAAGATGATCTTATTTTCAGTCACATGCCATCTTATTTATTGAGGAGCAGCAGAACTGTGGTAGGAAACAGCTCTGTCCCGGCACGAGTCAAACAGGAAAGGGATTGCTGGGTTAGGCTTCAAAACTGCACAGCATGAGCAGCCACAGGAAGATGTGTTGTGAAATGGTTTGTGCAGGAGTGGAGAAGGCTGAAGTCAAATTTCTCAAGGACAGAGACTTCTAAGCCTCAGAGTCATTGAGTAAGCAAGAGAGTGTACAGGGAAAATAGCACAAGAGACCAGCTCCTAGTTTTGGCATTACTACTTTCCACTCTCCCTCTCCACTCTGGCTATGCCAGTGGTAGTCACTTAGCATGTCCTGTAGAGGCCTGGTTTCTCTTAAGTTTTTACACTTTGTGGGTATCTGCTCATACTGTTTTTGTCTGATTTTCAAGCAGTGTGTAACCTTGTAGAATTTAGCTCCAAGGTCTTGGCTTAGACCAGGCTCTGCCACCGAAATGTTGCGGGCGTGAGTCTGTGCTGTGCGTCACCTGGCAAATGGAGTGGCAGCTAAAGACAGCAATGCTTAACTGCTGAATTAAAGACACGGGGTACTGCTTATGAGATAGGTGCTTTGGTATTCTCCATCTCTCCCTTAAGGTTTCAGATGTCCAGGTCTTCTGAGGACCCCAGCTGAGAGCCACACAGCTTGTCTGGTGAGACAATGAGATCACCACGTGGCTTTGCTAGCCAATGGCTCCCTGTGGTTTGTAGATTCAGTGCATCAAGAGAGGGGTATGTTGGGAAGAAGCAGTTCAGTTGTGGTGTTGAGAGACGGAGTGGGGCACACAGCAGAAATAGACACAGGAGTAGCCCATTATGGTTTGTATTTGAGTGCAAGCTTATAATGCTGTGCAGCAAGCTGGCTGGAGAAGCATGTCAAAGATTGCCTGGCGTTGCATCAATAATTATTAGTGGTGTGACCTATGGCATAATGAGTCCTCTTACTGGGTAGCTGGTGAAAGCGTCTCTGACCTTTTCTTCTCTTGTTTTGTACTGAAGCAACCTGTCCAGCTGTCCCTGATTTGCAGCCTGCTACTCTGTGGACTCCGCTGAATTTAATGTGCAGTTCTGTGCTCCATCTAATCAGATGTGGCAAGGGACACTCCTGTTCTGCTTTGCAGATCAGTTCCCCTCTCCTGGGCTACGAGTGTTGACAACTGCAAATTGTGCAAGAAGACAAATTTTATTCACTTGCGTTCTTTCCAGTGGGCAGTGAAACATGAAATTTCTGGACACAGAGCGAACATAGCAGTTTCCACTGTCCCAGTTCAGCCTGACTTTTTAATGACAGCTTTGCATTCACTGCTTAACTACAAAAATTGGGAGTTCTAATAGTTCTAATAGCTAGATTTCACCCACTGAGTACTCAGGGAATGAGCATAAGAAACACAACATGCATAATTTACTTCCCCCTGCATGATCTCCCAGTTTCAGGTTATCAGAGGTACAGGGACTTCCTGAGCTAGGGGTACGTTATTGCTAAGGGATGGTGAGTGCGTTACAGCTATTCTGCTGAACTTGGCTAGCACAGAGAAGATGCTGACCAGGCAGGCACAAGGATGAAGGAATTGCTTTGTTTCACTGCCTTGTAATAAGAATTAGAGGAAGCTAGCCTACATTAGCAGGGCAGGAACAGATAATCTTTCTGGAGCCACGTGTCAAAAGCAGTCTGGGTTTGGAGGTACAAAACATGTACTGGATTTTTTAGCCAGAGGAGAGCTCCTGAGAAGTAGTCACAGGGAGAAGAGAGTATGTAGGTGCAGTGAACTGTGGGATGCAGCATACCTCTGGGTTGCAGGGTAGTCTAGCAGTTATGGCCTTGAAGTCCTTTCTGGCTTGTCATTCCCAAATCTAGGGACTGGTTTACTTGGAAGAACTTGCAACCATTCAGCCCTGTTGCTGCCCTTGAAAAGAGCTACACTTCAGTGGCTTACAAACCAGAGAAGGGTTCAGTGGTGGCAGAGACAGCATGGCAGAAAATGCATGCAGAAAAATGCAGTCAGGAGCAAGGAAGGAAGAAGAGACAAATATACTCTTGTCAGTTAAAATAGATAATCATATCTTCTACAGGAGAATGAGGTGTGTAACAGACTGAGCCCTTCATCTGTTGTCTCCTTTAATCTTTCAAACTGGAAGTGGAAGACTTCACTAGAATTGAGAAACCAGCCCAGGAAAAGGGACTGATTTGGGACTGCATCTACATGAGAAGAGTTTCCATTAAACCATCTCCCTTGTAATGTGATTTTTGTGGCTGCTGATCTGGACCTGCTGATAAACAGCATTACCTGTTCAAACAGGTCAAAGCATGTGAAACAGGTCAGCTGAATTAAATATGTGTTGTCCTCTTCTTAAATGTCTTCCAGGTTTAGAATCCTCTCAGGTCACTGTTTTCTAGCTTTTCCTTTGCTACAGGCAAGCAGTGTAGCATTTCACTAGGCAGCTGGGATGCCACGTGGCTGCACAAGAGCAGCAAGTCAGCTTTGGACTCCCAGCAGCAGGTGAGCTGGTAGCCCAGCTGGTGCATCCAGCCAAGGCCTGGCTTGCATCTTGTCCTGGTTTAGATGGGAGGGAAAATTGAACAAGATGCAGTCCTGTAAAGGAGTGAATCGGAGTGTAACAAGTGCTACTGTAATAGATTCAGAGGAACAGCATGCTGATGTATCCAGCTTAACTGTTGATATATAATCTAGGCTGGTCTGGGCCCTGCACTGCAGCGTAGTATGTTTTCCAAGTGCCCAACCTATGCAAATTGCATCTTCCCTTGAAAAGAGAAGAGCATAGAGCACCTATGCTATTGTAGGACTGGGGTATGTGAAGTGGGAGAGGAGGGATCAGCTGCTTCAAACACATACTCTAGGTGTAAGGACACCTGGTTGCGTGGTGTATTCTCCTTACCTCTCTCTGTGTTTGTCTCCTCAGAGTGATTAGTTCTGATACATACTAGAGAGTTGCCACCAGATAAAAATGAAAGGAGGCTGAGCCCAGAGGATGTGTACAAGGACACCAAGTAGGGCTTGCAAGGCAAGGTCTAGGCTAGAGGCAGACCTTGGTAATTCTAGAGCTTTGCTTGCAAGTGGTGGCTGGAGGCAAATTTCTGCCAACAGGTCCTGTGGGCTAGAGGGGAAGCAGGTGCCATCGTGCTCCTGCAGACTTCTATATATCTTGTTCAGGATGACAGTGTGGTGTAGTGCCCTTCACATCTCATCCATGCCTGTTCT
Organism: Egretta garzetta; assembly: GCF_000687185.1. Taxonomy (NCBI): domain Eukaryota; kingdom Metazoa; phylum Chordata; class Aves; order Pelecaniformes; family Ardeidae; genus Egretta; species Egretta garzetta. The sequence continues at coordinate 604,514 of NW_009259366.1, forward strand.
GTGGATCAGCTCTGTGGCAGCACTATAATTCATCACTGAGAGTTCTGTAGAGGGCTTTGGCTAGGTTCGCTCTGAGAATTTGAGGTGGACTCTTTTCTATGAAAAGTTTTGTCAAAAGATCGGGGAGTCCTCAGTTTGAAAAAAAACAACGAAACAAACCCAGTCAAATGTAGTCTTGATGATGTTTTGAAAGAGAAAATTTCTAGGACTGTTATTTGTGAGTTTTTGGCAAAAGCATTCTTTTCCTTTGAAGGGTGCCATGGCATGGTATGTGACAGAAGAGCCTTGTGTCTCCAGGCTGAAACCTTGTAACAGGAAGACCTGGCTTTAATTCCCAACCCTGCCACTGCCTTCCTGCCTCTTCTGTGCCTTCTTTTCCTTGTATGAGATGGGGATAAACAGTGCTCTGCAGAGTTGTTATGAAGATGTTGCCTTGAATACACTGATCCAGTACTTGGAAGTAGCAGTAGCAAGAAAGTTCACAGGCACAGAGGGGGTGGTAGCATGCTGCTTCTGCTGTTGCCTTTCCAAAACAGGTAAAGCCTGTCCACATGCTTTAGTCACACTCTAGGTTCTGTTTTTTAAGGACTCCTGAGAGGCTGATCTTTTTCGAGGTTGAGAATCTCTTTTCCTGAGTCGTAACAAGCCATTTCGGTAGCCTTTTAGAGAGGTGGAAGTTGGGTTGTTACTGCAAAGCAAGCTGAGGGTGCATGTGAGGTAGTCCGACTGCTTCGAATGAAGGTGGATTTAGCCCCCTCAAGAAGTCTAGATTTTTCGCATGCACTGAAGCTATGTTAATAAAATAAATTTCATAAGTTTTCTTTCAGTAGCTAAGAATGCCTTTCTGGACTGGCAAAAAGTAGAAAACATTCACCAGGATTACAGCAGATGCAGTTTTGTGGATGGGTACAAAATCTGTTCTGTAAGCAGCAATCAAATAATTGCCTAGGAAAAAAGGAATACCAAAATAGGGTTGTTTTTCTTACTCTCCGCACTATTCTGTTAATGTGTCTGTTAACCTCAGGTGATGCTGCTCTTGTTTGTGATCTTTTCTATTTTAAAAAAATGTTTTCTTGTTAAATGATTTAGAGAAGGTGGATTTGTTAATTTATGTTGGCCTAATTTTAGCACAGATTTTATTAGGATTGACAGTGGCCCAGCATTGCAGAGACCCAGCTGTAGCATGTATTTATTGTATTTTGCCTCTTAATAATCTCTGTTCCTCTAGCAGGAATTAGAGTGTCATGTTTGAGAAGATTATCTTCTAAAACATAATTACTTTAGAGCATAGTGCTGCACCAGAGTGTCTCTTTACATACTTCTTGGGGGGAGGGTAGGTGATGTCTCAGGATTTCTCTATTTTCAGGGCTCTGATCAGGGTAAATTGAGTTACTTCAGAGACAGTATTTTACACTTCTGTCACCAGTAGGCATGTTGAAAAATAGCAGGAGGGTAAATCCCTTCAGATTACAAAAGCTGGGAGGAGGGGTTCATGCAGATGCTTCTATATGGCCTGAACCTAATGTTCCCAAGTGCTTTGTCTCCCTTGGTTAAATGAGTGACGCTGGGTCATGGTACTTTTAGCTCAAGCCTATGGGTCATGTTGGTGGGTTTGTGCTTAGTGCAATGAGTGACTGCTGGTGCTGTAGCAGGTGCAAAGCTGAAGCAAGGGCCATTTGACAATGTGTGCTGAACACCAGCTGGCAAGCCACTGCAGAAGTCACCTGAGAAGTAACTTGAAAGTACTTCTGAAATTCCTTTACATTTTTCTATAGGCTTCTTGCAGTGTGAAGGCAGAATGCCCCCATTGCTCCTGCATGTGCTATTTGCCATATAAGTAAATATGTATTGGTTTAAGCAGATTTTGGAAAGTGCTAAGTGAATTAGAAGAACGAGCCCTATTAGTCTCAGTGGGATTTGGACTCCTGCATCCTCTGTCCGCATCTGAAAAATCTTTGCTCATTAGGGCTGCCTGGGATAGACCAAAATCTGTATAGTACTGGATTTTGAAGGCACTATTTAAAGTATCATTGTTCTTTCCAGTGACACAGTTTGTAAGAGGATTTTAGGTCTGAATCTTCTCACAGTTACCTTCCCTGTGTTGTGACAATCCCATCATCAGTGTCACTGCAGAAGAAGCTGTGAACAAGCCATTTTTCCAGCTGTTAGGTAAGCACAATGTATCTGCTCAGATTGCTGGGGGTGAGAAGACTCTATGCTTCTTGTTGGTTTGGCTTAGCTCTCAGCTGCGTTGCTATGTAACAAGGATGCAAAGGAAGAGTGTCAGCATGCTTTTTGGCCTAGAGCAGAGGTGAAGGTTGTGGCTTGATTTCCAAGTGCTTTGCTGAGTATCTTTTCCATGGATTATGCTTACAGCAGAGACAGGAGGGTGGGCAAAGACAGGTGAAAAAAAAAACTTCCAGTGATCCTGGGTGGGCTTTTCCTTTTGGCTTTTTGGGAACATGGGCTTGGTGTAACTCAGATCAAGGGAAATTTGGACTTTTTGCACATACAGTTCATTCTTTTTATTAGGATGTAGCAAAACAAGACAGGAGGGAAGGAGCCTGAATTAGAGAAGACAAGCCATGTCCTTGAGTTTTGCAGATTAAATGGTGCTTCAGCACAGTCCTGGTAGCTGATGTTTATTCTCTCTCCCCACTGGATTGTTCATAGCCCCAGGCCAAGGAATCGTATTTTCTCAGCTATGGCTGAGGGGGTGGTAAAGGGTTTCTTTTTCCATTAGAATTTTCCAGGGTATGGAAGGATCTCTCTGTTTTGAATTGCAGTCTATGGCTGTAATCTCTAATTTTATGAGAATTGGAGACCTAGAGGGACTACGATTTAGCTGAAAATCCTTCTTGTAGCTTCAAAATTCCTTATTTTTAAATTGTTATCCCATTATATTTGCTTGTAAAAGTTAAATTTTGTTTTAGAGGTATTGACTCTCAATGATTTGAATTGGCCTGAAAGAGGATTTTTGAAATGCAGTCTCTTTACATGCAGAAACCAGAAACTTAAACATAGGTTGACTTTGGAGAACCAGTTTTGAAAAACCTTGCTATGACTTTCAGAAAGCTGGCTGGATATGCCTTGTGCTGACTTCCTGGGCTTGTTCTGCATCTCTAACAGCTTTGATTTCCTTCTGCCCAGCATTTCTCAGAGCACCTGTTTGCTTGCTATTCTTGGCGGTCACTAAAAGATCCAGCTGTTGTATGCAAATTTCTTCTGGGCTTTGAAGTCATTGGTTATGTAAAGTGGTAAGGAGAGACTAGAAGTGCCTGCCCGTGGATTGCCTTGAAAGTCAGTACTAAGGAAGGCAATACCAGGTTTATCATCTACACTGAAAGAAGACTTCTGGATATATTTGGAAGTTGTAAGCAATTTTGTGGAGAATATGAGGTCTGTGTAAATGCTATGGCACAGAATCCTCTTCTGTCTGCTTTTCTCCTCCATAACTATGGGAACTTTCATGATTCAGGAGAAGGTAAGAGCGGCTGGTGCCATTCCAGTCAAGGGAAACATGCACACTTACTAAGACTAGGCGTGCTGCAACACCTTGGCAGCAAATCCCATCTGCTACCAAGGTCTAAACTTGGCTGTTGCTTGCTCTCTGCAGCCTGTCCTGCCAGTCATCTTCTGCAGGAGCCTTTCTTCCTGCAGCCTGCTGATTGCGGCTGGTACAGTGTCAAGCTTCTGACCACCAAGCTTCTTCCATGTGGGAGCTGGTTTTGTGGCAGCATGGCAAAATGTGGGCAAACTGCTGGTTACCATTACTGTTTCTGCTGTTCAACCTTCTGCCCAGGTTTCACACCACATGGCAACACTGGCATCCAGGCGCTTGCGTGGTGCACACTTTCTCATCCTGCTTTTCATCTGCCTCCAAGTAAAAACCTCAGGCAGCCTGTGCTAGGGATGCAGCTTCAGGTGCTGCTGATGCTGCGGCAGTTGTGGCTTTTTGTGTGTGTGCATTTAAGTGTAAGCTTGCTAGCGTGGGTGAAGTCTTGGCAGCTGCTGTTCTGCCTCAGCAGTGTTAGGACTGGCCATCAGTGCTGGGTGTGCTGCCTACCAAGTCTGAGTCTCAGAGGGAAGGCGAGTGCACTACGTCCATCTCTGTTGGAGCTGTCCTGTACTGGGGAGCAGCCTCAGCTGCTCTGTAGCACTGCTCTGAAATTGCATTCAGGCTTCCCTGGGTGGTACACATTTCTGTGCAAGTGGAGCATGTGCATGCATGCAAGCATGCTGAGGGGAAGCAGCAGTATGATGAGAGGTCAGGTGTGTGAAGAGGATCTGAGCAAGACACAGAGTCAAGGGGCAGGGTTTGGCAGAGATGATTTATTGGTAAGGATTGGAGTACTGAGAAATCATAACTTTTCTTGTGAGACTTGGGTTTTTGGGTTTTTTTTTTCCTTTGATGTAAAGACTTGTGGATGGGACCCATGTGTGGCAGAGACTGATGCAGTCCCTTGGCTGCAGTCACACTTTCAGCAGTCTTTCCCAGTTGCTAGAAATACGTTGTGAATCCGTCTCTGCTATAGAAACAAGTTGAGTGGCCTGTGGGCTCTGCAGATGTGCATGAATGGTTTCTGTTCAGTAACTAAATTAACAGCAAATTTAATGACACTTGGTATGTTAAGTAGGTTTATAAATAAACTGATTTATTTAATTAATAAAATTTAAATTTAAGGACCAATTAATTGACTGCAGTTGGCAGTTATTAAAATTCTTGACTGAGCTGGTTTGCAGCCCACTTCTGTGGGTACTGAGCTCATATGATGTGGATGATTTTATTGCCATCAGGTGTCATGATCCAGAAGAGATGCTAACCACCACTATGTAGACAATCTCCAAGGTGAAATTGTTCTGTCATGTAACAAAAATGTAAGAAAAATTGAGAAACATTCCAGATCTTGTGAGTTTACCAAGTTTAATGAATTTACTAGGAAAAGTGTGCTTTTCCATAGCCTGTCTTCTCAGAAATTAATCTTTAGTAAAATTATCTGATTATTTTGGACACTGACTTGCTGCATAAATTTATTTCCCCCATAGTGGATGGCTCTCAATTAATTATTGTTTAATTACAATTTCAGTTTCATATTGCAGCATCATCTGGAACTTTTAAAATAAGGAGACACAGATATACAAAAAAGACTAGATAGTGGAGCAACCTGACATTCAATACGACTTTGTTTCAGTGCTCGATTTTCCCATGCTGGAAAGATCCAGTACGCTGGTATCACTTGAAACAAGAAAGTTCTGGGCAAAGTAGCTAGGCCTAGAAGATAAGGAACGTTGCAGAGATAACTGGGAAAATAACACAACGTACATTTTAAAAAGAGAAAATCCTCAAGTATTTTGTCAGTTGAAAATGGAGATGGACTTGAACAATTCAGTTGATGCTACTGTAGTAGGAAATGCTGATTTGAGGCACCTTTCTTGGTTTTGTCTATGCTTTCTAATACAGTTTACAAAGACGGCTTGCTTCCTTTTTGCCTTTGATTGGCTGGACACATGTAGTACCTAGTATTTTGCTTACTTTACTGTCTGAAATGAGCCATTTTTTGAGTGTCCTGTCCTTAAGAATATAGCCTAGGAGGATGGTAAGCAGAGCTGGTTTAGGTGTCAAAGGCTGAAAAACTGTCACATGTGCATTGCAACACAGAAATATACAGTAGAAAACATTAGCAGGCCATATCAGGGCATCCCCTGTGTGCTGGGACCTAAAGACAGGTGACAGCCAGGAGCCTTAACATCATGGCTATCAGGGGAACTACCAGAGCTCAGCGCCAGGAGGACCAAGTGTGCTGCATGCAGGGTCTACTGAGCACACTCAGCCTTTCCTAATGTCAGTGTGTCTTTCTGCCTCCAGTTACTGTCTTCTTACCTGAAGAAGACAATACTCGCACTTGTACTGTGTGAACATTTGGGTATGACAGCTAAAAAGACTTGCTGAAGCTGTGGAGACCTTGTTCATCTTCTTGTCCCAAGGCAGAAGTACACCAAAATGATGCCTGGGAAATGAGGCTAGTGGTGCCTTAAATCCAGTGGCGGAGATTGTACAGTGACCCCAGATAATCTATCCCTGCCTCATTCCTGCCCATCTTAGCTTCCTCCTGTACCTAAAGCACTCTCTGTTGCAAGCTGAACACTCACTGTTGCAAGCCCTCTTGTCATCCCCAAGCTGTGGACTGCAACTTGATGGCCTTTTCCCTTGTTTAACCACCTTTTGTAGGCAGGGTGAACTGTGGTAATGCTTGTCTCCTTCCTCGGGCTTCTCTTTTCTAAACTGATTAAGCCAGAGTCCTTTCTTGTAGCTTACGTTTCCAAACCTCTGAGCAGTCTTCCTCTTCTCTTCTGGGCTCTGAATTTGTTTCTGTATCAGCAATGTCCCAAACTAGATGCAAGGCTCTGGCAAAGGGCTCGACAGGGCTGGATAAGACAGGTCAGTTACTTCCCAGCATTTGCATATCACACTCTTGGAAAATGCCTTTTGCAAAAGCATCGTGTTCTTGACTCATGAACTTTCTGGTGCCCTGCCACCCAAAGATCCTGTGTGATAATATGGCTACCTTCCCAATAATTCCTCACATTTATTTGTGTATCGATTTTGATTTTTAGTTCCCATATTTTCATATGATCCACCTGAGATTATCCTTCCATTTTACCATACTTCTTGTGAAATATCACTCTGTTTCCAAAGAAGTTCTGAGAACCTTTTTGACCTTGGAAATAACAACAACAAAAAACAAAACCCCCAAAATGTGTTTGTCATAATAAATCTCCATGTACTGAGATAGAGAGGTGGGAGTTCACAATCAATTTTGTTATTTTCAGCTCCTTAGGCTATTATAGAAAGGCACATTCAGTTTGCAGTGAGAGCCCCTGTCCTGGGAAAACCTCGTGAATTAGCTTGCTTAAATGTATTGCCTGTTTGTATATATGAAAAGTCCTTTGATTTCAGTGCCCTTTTGGTTTGGAAGCTCAAGAGATATGACAGACTTGAGACCCAGATGTGTCGGAAACGTTGCAAATGACTTGTAATTACACATTCATTCCATTAATGCAGTAAATCCCATAAGCTTTTGCTGGATAAGAAATACTTATTAAATAGTGTTAAACTGTATCAAGAATAAAACAAAATGTGGAAGGATTATAATGTTTTACTGTGCCCAGCTTGTACTAGTTTGTGCAGTGATCCTGAACTGAGTGTTTGGATCATGGTATCTGACTTTCTGCAGTGCTGCACAGGTCACAAGCCACGTGTGGTTATGGACTCCTCAAGCCGTGGCTAGCAGGACAGGGTGGTACGTGTACTCTGGCTAAAGTCCATGTTTGGCGTGTGTTGCTAGATGAAAAGAGGAGCAGCAAATGTTTTGGGAGCTCTGTCAGCTGTAGCACTGTGTCTGAGATTGTGGTATTTCATGTCTGCAGAGGAGGAGTATGACCCTTGCAGATAGAAGCATTTGTACCAGCAGCCAGCTCACGGTCCACGTTTCCGGTAGTTGCTAGTGAGCTGTTTCAGCAGGCTTGGTGCATCCATCTGGTCACTCTTTGTGAAAGTGAAACCTGATAGTAGCATTTGGGCTGTTAGGGTTTTTTTCCCCTCTAGAGTGTGTGTTTTCTTCAAAAGCTTCTTTTGTGTGTTAGCTGTAGTGCTTGCTAACACTTTTGAAGGACACCCTGTTCTCCATTACGGGTTTTTTCAAGAGAACAGGGCTGAGGCTGAAGGTCCTCATGACAAAAGCAGAGGTATTTTCTTGTGTCAGCAGTTAGGAATTTAGAAGTCTGTAAAAAAACTTTACAGAAGCAGATGTGGGACTTCCCTTCTACCATCCCCTCCAGCCCCCACCTAGAGCAGCCTGTAAATGTCTAGTTGCCACTCAAAACTGTCGAAAAGTTTCAGAGGACTTTCTTCTGGGTTTAGCCAAAACAGTTATTGCTGCAGCTAATGCTTTGTTTCTTATGTTCCCTTTCAAATGAAGGAAATTGAGTGTACAGATTTATGCTTATTTAAATCCAGCACTTTTTACTTGACTTGTTAGACTTGTTAAACTTGTGCTTCTAGGGTAGATAAAGCCATGCAGTCTTATGAGTGTCATACAAAAATGGAGTGGGCAGAAGGAAGAAGTGTTTTAAAACGGATTTTCTGGTGGCCAGATTTTTTGAGAACTCTCCACCAGCAGTTCTGCACTGGTGAAAAGTCCCTTGTAATGCAGAAATATTCATTGTGCCATTTTGCAGCAGGGAATCAAAAGCTGTGGAGGTAGGAAAGGAAAATAAAAAGAGAGAAGCTCTTGAAAGAAAGAGAAGCTTTGGAATATCTGGGGATGGAGGAAAGGCTGAAGCAAGCAAATATTTTAGTGCTGTTATGGACCATTAGGAAAAGAATAGGACTGATGTTGATTTAGTGAGCAAGTTACTGATGGGGGGGGGGGGGGGGTATGACACACGGCCAATGCTTCTAAAGGAACTAGCACAGGATACCGTGAACTGCTAGCCAGCCTTTTTGAACATTTAAGTGAGATCCAAGAAAACTGGAATAGGCAGATGTAGTAACAGCCTTTAAAAAGATAAAAGCATGTCCTTGGAAATTGTTAAGCAGACAGTTTGAATTAATATCATTTTGAAATGAAAAAAGGTCAGATATGGCAGCACTTACATCAAACAGTGTTTTTCAGCTATCTGAAATTGAAATTGAATTAGCGCTTTCTTGTGGTTGGAGAATTGCAGGCCATCTTGTGCAGTGCCGTTGCAACAATTCCATCAGCAGAGAAAAATTATGCTAGGCTTAAAGTGTTAATTATTTTTATTTCATGATTGCTTGAGTCTGTTTTTTGATGATGGCTTTTAAAATGTGCAGTCATTTCATGGACCGTCATCTGATGTCCTTGGATGACTGGTCTGTCTGACCACAATTTAAATAAACAGTGAGCTGTGCTAAAGTACATCCCTGACACAATGTACCGAGGCCAGTGGCTTTTGAGTATCATGAGGTCGTTCAGGATAAAAGATTATCTGAAAAAACTTTGATGGTCTCTGGAGCAGAATTATATGATCACTGAGTAAACTGAAAACATTGGGTTGAATTTCTGGACCATAAGTAAAATTGTCTGTATGTTCCTTCCTGGATGAAAAATAAAGGTGCTAATAATATTTATTTAGGGCCCCTGCAGAGAGGTGGTAGAGTCCCAGCAGGGACTGGATATCTGTAGCAGACAGACTCAGGAGGGAATTACCATAATTTGGATTTACACTTATTTCATTGTCTTTCTTGCAAAAAGAGAATTTGGGAGAAGTCCCATGTCCCAGAGCTGGGATAGCTTGTCAATTTCCATAGCCAACAATAGGGAGTGGGGGAGTTATTTGACAGGGTGTACAGCCTTCAAGTTTTATTTTACTTGGCTTGAAATGTTTATGAACGTTTCATACAATCAGACATACTAGGTGTAGGCCTGGAGTATGACTCAGGTTTGCATTTCTTAACCGGTGGTGCTGCTATTTTTATGTTTGTAAACTCACACTTTCCTGGTGTGCACATTAGACAAGCAGGACATGTGTCTGGTAGCAGTGCTGTCTGCTTCATCTGAAAGGTGTCCTGGAAGGGTTTGTACAAGGGTGTTGTAGTAGGGGTTGCAAAGGATTGGGGTTCTGGGTTTGGTGCTTAGCTTTGATGTTCAGTAGAGGACATAACAAGGGATTGAGTTGTCTCCCTTGGATCTCGCTGTCACCATTTAAGGATGGGTGTGGAAGAAATGCCTTCCTCAATGCTTCTTGTCACCTGGCAAAATATCAATACTGTCATGTTAGAAGACTGTGGTATATCAGTGTTGCAACTCATATTTGCATTTGATAATGAAACAATTGCCATTGAGTCTGGGAGGTACGGGCAGCCTGATTATAAAAAGCAAATGTGATGGCAGTTAGCATATGAGGTCAAGCACTGAGTATGTGACCACCAGAAATGGACCCTACCCTTCTCCTCCCACCTTTGGAGCAGCAAAAACCTGGGAGCATTGAACTGAGCAAGTTCTGGCTGAGCTTGTCAGGTGTCCAGCCTAGCAAGGGCATTTTCACTGACTCTGGGGCTGATTTGGATAGTCACGCAATCAAGTTGAATGCCAGCCGGTCACACACAAACAAGCAGAAGGGGAAGACTAAGTCTGGAAAAGGGCTTGGAATGGCAAAGGAGGAGAATTTACGTAGAGCTCAGGTTTATGCAGTAGGAAGAGGGGATTCAACCAATGTATCAGAAACAACTCAATGTGCTCATATAGCGTGAAATCCTATTTCTGAGTGTGAGAAGGAGCATAGAAACAGCAAAGTGAGATGCTAGCAAGAGTGTTACACTTTATTTGCAGCACTGCTCAGCTGGAAGACTGTAGCTGGTTAGGACTGAATTTTTTGGACAGTAGTGTGCATGCAAATGACAAAAGGCTTTGATGTCCTCTGTCCTTGGAATTCACATGTGTACCCATGGTAGTTTACAGATCTCTACTGAGCTCACAGAGATCACAGTGGGGCTAGTGTCCAAAACTTCCAGAGGCTTCTGAAACCTCTTGAGAAACTTAAATTTCCTTGTTGCATTAATTCCAAATTGCTCAGCATGTTCTGGAGGTTTGACCCCATTTCAGTTTTTTGGATTTATACAAGAGGACTGCATCAAAAGAGGCGTGGCCAGCAGGTCGAAGGAGGTGATTCTGCCACTCTGCTCTGGTGAGACCCCACCTGCATCCTGCATCCAGCTCTGGAGCCCTCAGCACAAGAAGGACATGGAACTGTTGGAGCGGGTCCAGAGGAGGCCTACAAAAATGATCCGAGGGCTGGAGCCTCTCTGCTATGAGGACAGGCTGAGAGAGTTGGGGCTGTTCAGCCTGGAGAAGAGGAGGCTGTGGGGAGACCTGATTGCGGCCTTTCAGTACTTAAAGGGAGCCAACAGGAAAGATAGGGAAAATCTTTTTAGTAGGGCCAGCTGTGACAGGACAAGGCATAATGGCTTTAAAGTAAACCAGGGTAGGTTTAGATTGGATCTAAGGAAGAAATTCTTTACCATGAGGGTAGTGAAACTCTGGAATGTGTTGCCCAGAGAGGTAGTGGAGGCCCCATCCCTGTAAACATTCAAGACCAGGTTGGATGGGGCTCTGAGCAACCCAATCTAGTTAAAGGTGTCCTTGCTCACTGCAGCGGCGCTGGGCTAGATGACCTATAAAGGTCCCTTCCAACCCCAAACATTCTATGATTCTATGAAGAGTTTGAAATGTTGTTCTGAGGGATGGTGATTTCATTCCTTGTTTTATGTCACAAACAAGTGTTATTCTATGTAACGTTCCCTAACTAAATGTTTGTTTCATGTGAATTTACTTTTCAATGCCAAGGATGTTTAACAAGATAGTAAGCATGACATGTTCTGAACAGAAAATCTCTGTTATTTGTGTTTAGCTGTATTTAATCATGAATGGTGTAGAGCCTGAAGAACTGGCATCATTGAGAGCAATTCACGTCTGGTATTGGTTGATGAGTGGTTTTGGATGAGTGTTCTTAGGGCAATGTCTGGGAAGATTCCTACACCAGCAGGGCTTTTGTGGGCTTTTCTTTCAAGCTGAAGTATTGCTGAGTCGGGAAAATTACGGAAAAAGTAATATTGACATTTGTCTGTCTTCAGTGAATTCCCTGTCCTGCTTATACGTAAGGAGGCAAAAAAACCCTAAGATGAGCTTGAGTAAAAAAGCAAGCTAATGTCCCTGGGAAGAGAGTAGAAAAGAAGGGGAGGTTTGGAGCTAGGGTTGCTTTGAAGGGTGAATGAGCACAAATTTGGAAACAGAATCATGATAAGGTGTGGTGGAAAAACACACCGACGTAAGGATGCGTTGTGTATTGTGGCATACTGGTGTGTGTAGTCTTTGAGCAGGGCTGTGTTGAGCTGCCATTGAGCTGCGACATGAGCTAGTCCAGTGAGGCCCTTCATGTTAATGCCTGTGCTGAAAGAGTCTTGCTTCTGTCCCTGTTTGGGGATCATGCATTGCAGATGTGTATGACCAGATGTCCTGTTCTTAGGAGGTAACTTTGTCTCAAGAATTGTTTCTAGTTAGAAGGGTTAAGGATGAAGACTGATCAGAAATACCAACAGGGCAGCATTTTTTCCAGGATGATAAAATGAGGAATTTGTAGGAGTTCATGAATTATAAGAGATTGGTTTTTTTGTCTGTTGGATTTTGAAACAAGTTTCTTAATGCCAATTTTATTTTCCTTCTATATGAGTTTGGGGGTAGCATTTTAATCCTTTCAGATATATGAATGTTTAAAAAAAAACCTGTAGGAGCTTTATGGTGGGGGATATGTCGTGTATTTGAAGGGATGGATAGCTTCTTTTTGTTATCTATTCTGTGTCACAATCCAGAGTGAGGTAATCTCTGAGCTTTTATCCTTAATCCAGTGTCACACTGCATAGACACATGGCTTGTGGACCCGCATCTCACATATTAACTGAGGAGAGATGAGCATAACTAATTCCTATAGCCGTTGCCTGACATAGAGAAGATGCACATTAGTAACAATGTGTAAATGTGTAATGATGCAGATATTTGGGGTGCATAGTAGTAATGAAGCTTAACCCAAAACTTTGCATATGGTGTGTTCTCATTCAAAATTGTTTTCAGACTAAGCTTTTGGAGTGCAAGTCTCACATCTGTGCTGTACAGGCCTTCTTGAGGGTTTGTTGTCCAAAAAATGGAATTAAATTACTTGGGAGTCCCTGGGAAGGATCCTGTCAGTCTAAAATTACAGCTTGTCAGAACTTACCCAATTTAGGAAGGATGAACAGTTCAGCCACTTGAACTTTGTTGGCCTGATTGCCTGCTTATTGTTTTGTTTCTGTCACAGTTTTAGCAGATATTCACCAAGCAACTGCTCTTGTACAATAGTGTTTGTCTGTTATTTCCAAAACAGGATTTGGAGAAGGATGATTCACATCCCATTACACCTTTAAAGCCTTTGCACAACTCTGAGTGCACCAAAGCTTTTTGCCTTGGTGGTGAAAGTTACAGAACTTAAGCCAACATATTCTTGCATTTTTCCATGCATGGAGTTGCTGGTTGAGTTGCTACCAGTTGCATTGCAGCTTTTCCACATAACTTCTGAAAAAGCATTGCCCTCCCTAGCCCAGGAAAACTACCTATGTGTTCCCTTCCAAGGCCAAAGTATGACATGCCCATGAGATAAATCTTGCCATGCTTTGTTCTTGTTTTACCACCGCATTTCATCACACCCCAGAGCCTTCCTGCTTATCTTAGGCCATCTTAATCTTACCAGGCAGACTTTTGTAATCCTGGTGACTTATGAAAATTATGAGCTCTTGGCAGATACCTCCACTTTTCTCAGCGGTCCTTGGGCAAATGTTTATCCAGGACACTTACCCTGTCAGTCAGTGTGCGTGACCATGTGCTGGAACTGCTGTGGGGAGGGTGACCTGCCCTGGCCTTTAACAAAGTGATTTAACTATCTAGGCCTCAAAAGAAGTTTAGTTCATTGTTGGGACTTCTGTCCATCCTGTTCATAGAGGTGATAAAGAAATCTCTGTTCAGTTGGTCCAAAGGGTATGAATTCAGAGATGCTCCATGGCTTTACTGCCTGACAAAATCTTGAGATAATTTTTCTTCTGACGCTTTTTGTTCCAATCCATTCCAAGTGACAGTGTTGGTAGATGCCTATTACAAAGCTACTGCAATCTAATTTGAGCTAACATCCTTCTGACTTCATATTTTTATGAACTGCAGTTACTTTTTGATGATTTAACATCTTTTTTTAAAATGTAGTCAGCAGTCAGGAAGGAAAATAATAAAGGCCTGTTGTACAGCAGGTAAGTCATGGGTTTAGCAGGGGAAATAAGTACCCTTTCTTCTGGCTTTGGATGGATTGAAACTGGCACAGGTTAATATCTTCTATACTTTGAGAGCAATAGTTTACCTGATCTGTGAGATTTCTTGCACAGTCACTTAATATTCCTGAAGGGTCCTTGTTGGCATGCAGCAATCCCTTTCAAGACCAGAACTGAAAAGACGAAAAAAACCCAAACAAACCCAAAACAAAAAATCCAGATACTTTTTAACAATAAACATCCTATCTTTCAGAAGTGCCAAACATCCAGCAGTTCCCTGATTGCCTTGGCAGCAAGTGGGTTTTCATGGGTCTGAAAATCAGAGTATTTTAGATTTTGCCCCAAAGGCAGCTTGGTGTGTTGGCTAAAGTGGGACCACTGGTCATGTCCCAGTGTGTACAGCCAAAGAGGTGGTGGGAGGTGCGACCTGGCAGTGGAGCCAGCTGGCTCACTGCAAGAACATCTTCTCAGGGGATTTGCACAGCACAGCTGGTGGCTTGCAAATTCATACCCCACCTTGGGATACACAGTGAGCTTGGGAGCTCACAGTTACTGTGAAAAGCACAGCTTTAGGCCTCTGTTTCACTATCTAAAAATTTTGTCAGCTATTACTCTTTTGCACTGAGAACTTCCAGCCTCTGATCTGCGTGAAACCAGCTAGGGACCATTTCAGCAGTTCCTGTTTGAGGTTTTTCTTGGCAAGTCTACCACTAATATAAACTCTGCCTTTCACCCCTGTACCTTGAAAAGGTCATCTTGCCCTGCTGTGCTCCATTTGGAAGCCAGAAGCTTCTGTTAAAGATGCTCTAGGTTGCTTTTGACATCAACACAGGTTCAAAGTTGTTGTTCTGTTTGGAACAGCAGCCAGAGTCCTGGCCTAATTGTTCTGTTGAGTGGAAAAATGTTTTATCAATGCTGAGTGTTTTATACAGAACATGCTTTCCTAGCTGGCAGAACGTCAAGAAAACCCAAAGTATCTAGCTGCTTGGTTACCAGAAAGCATACAATAACTGTCTGAGCTTGTTCATCACATTGCAAGGCTAGATTGTTTACTCTAATAATTTTATAGTCTGGATTTGCTCATGCTCACATGAATTATGCAAGTAATGTACATCAATTTTACAGAAAGAGAGGGAAGCACTCAAGCCAATGAAAAGTTCCTGTTCTGAATTATTCCATTCCACAAAAAAAGGTGCCCAAGAACTGATGAGAGTTGTTTCAAACCTCAGTGTTCTGCATTTCTGAGATATGCTACTTCTAGCAATCTTCCAAATCATTGTCAAGTTTAGTCCTAAGCTATGCATGGCCTGTGCTAGAGAGGACAAGTGAAAATATAGTGAATGCAGACAGGAGGGGAACTGTAATACTTTTTCTTTCATCTAGCAGCACTCCAAAGAGCAGCTGTGGTTGACTGAAAGAAAAATGGAGGCCAAATCCTAGGGTATCAATACTAAATGAATTTAGTTTCACTGATTGCGTTTTAGGAAGATAAAAAGTAGTGCTAAGTGTTGCCGTTGAAGTTGTGGAGATAGGTTGGGCTTTGGCTGTGTTATTAGCTAACTCCTTCAAGTGGCACACACAGTGATGTCTTCATCATTTCTACATTTTTTACATAATTTCTACTGTTTGGAAAGCCAATTTTTTTTCTTTCTAAGGGAATTTTCCTGTAAAGTTGTTTAAAAGTAAAAAAAAAAAAAAGTTTGCTTTGTTAACCTCAGTTTTAGTTTTGCTTCCACTAAATTTAAGAGTATCCAGTGGAAAAGAAAGAAGAGGAGGTGTACTAAAGCAACTCCTATTTTAGTAGAAGGGTTTTTTTTAAAAAAAAAGCAAGACAAAGAAACAAAACATTAATGCAGGTGTTGATTTTTAAAAGTATAGCCAGTGTCACCTCAAGGAACACTAGTTTCAGATTTTTTGCTTTGCAACTCTGTTATTCTTTTAATGCAGTTTTGAGATGGCTGTATTAAATGTCTTGCAAAATAAATAACCATGAAAAAAAAAGAAACCCTTGCTACTAGCATACTCGTTAGACAGTCCTGTAAAAAAATTTGGCATACCCTAAGAGAAATCTGGATTGCTAGTAATTCTTTTTCTTTTGATTAATTGTTCCTGAGTCTGATCTTGGCCTTAGTTTAGGAGCTACGTGGCAATGCTAATCCAAAACAAGCTGGACATTGCTAACTGAAGAAATACTGAGTAGGAGACAGGCAGGAATTCTATATGTAATGTGTCCATATTTTTGCTTTGAACTTTGGTTCAGGACTGTAGAATCCTGAAAATTATACAAAGGGCTAGTCCCTTGTTCTGTTTCATGAGGTAAAAATGTATCTGATGAAGGTTTGATTTGCAAAGGTTTTAAAACCAAACTTTGCTAAAGTTTACAAAATCCTTAACAAAGATGGAATTAAAAAAAAAAAAAGTTTAATCATTCTCTAGTAACATGCAAACATGCCTTACTAGTTCATTTCCAGCACAGAGCGAAGATTTTCTACACAAGGATAAACTTCATGAAAGCTTGAGGCATTCTCGCAGCATGAGGAGGAGCCCCAGTGAGCACTTGGAGAGTTCTCAGGGATCAGGTGCATCAGCAGACTCATAGACACACTATTAGCACTATAGAAAGACGGGAGCAAGTCCCAGCAAGGTTGTGCAGGGGTCTCACTGTGAACAGCAAGCTGACCTGTGAAGTGGGAACAATCTATTCCACTGCTGGTCTTATTCCACATTGAGCACATAGTGGGGTATTTATTTCTCCTGCTGTCAGTGGAAAGATAAAAGCCTGTAAATCAGTGTAAATTACTCAGACAAAAGGCTATGTATTAATGCAGTCTTTTACAAGTACGTGAGCTGGACTTCTAGCAGCTCACTGTAACTGTAAGCAGTAAGCTGTAAGCAGTGTTCCTCTGATTCAGCATTATCTACCATCCTCCTGCATCAAGAGGAGGATGATAAATTCATTCACCGCTTTGGAAGTACCTGATTGGAAGTCCCTTGTTTTTATAGCTCCTAGATGGAGAAATGTTGGCTTGTGTAAATCTCTATAGATCTATAAAAAAATCTGTACAGATAAAATCTATATAAATATCAGATAACAACCAAAACCTTCAGAGCATCTTTTTGTTCAATTCTGGAAGAATCTGCAATAATCTGGCAGATATAATGGGCCGGGGCGAGTTTCTTGTCAGCAGATCAGAGACCGAATTCTTCACTGGCATTACCTCTGCCAGCATCTTCGGGTCTGATTTGAGGCAGAGAGTCATCGAAGTGCCTTGGATGATCATGCTAGAGAAAAGGTGCTCCTTCTGCTTGCCATGCTAGCCTTTGAGAACAAAAGCCATAAACAAAACCAAGCCCATGGGAAACATGTCGCTCATAGGCAACCTAGAATAGTTTCAATTTCTTTTTTGTTTCAGAGACTTGTTTTACTGTTTATTCTCTTGTCCTCTGGGTGAGTCCCTCAGATAACCTGTCTCTACTAGTCACCTGAATCCAGTCTTTCTCACAAAAGTGGTCCAGGTTTGGGGAGTTGCTTCCTTTTTCTTTCTTCTTTACAAAAGCTTGTTGCAGGGGCCACAGGAAGCGTCTCATCTGGTCCAACAGCCCTGAAAGTGACTTAGGCTCCTCTGAAGGCTGTAGATGATGGGTTAAACCTCCTTTGGCCCCTGCCAAAATCAGACTACTTCCGCCTCTGTGTGCAGCCTGGTGTTTTCAGGGATCCTCATGGCAGGTGGGTTCAGGTTTCCAGGCTTTGGGAAGGCCAGTCCCAACTTTCTGCCTTGAAGGCAGCTGGGGCATGGGCAGCAGACATCTAAGGAGTTGTGTCACATTGGAGTGAGGAATCCCGCTTTCTTCTCAGCACTTGGCCTGCTGGACCATTACCATGACAAAGGAGGATTATTGACTTTCATAGTCATGATGCCTTTGATTTGAGGCTCACTTTGATTTGGGCAGTAGTGTTCACTGGCCCAGAGAAGCAATGGTCTCCTCCAGGTGAAGAGCAAGGAAAGAAACGCTTTTGAGAAGGAGGAGGAAGAGGGAAAGAATTGGCTGAAGAGGCTGGATGGAAGCTGTAATGGATGCAGTTAGTCGCTGGGAAGGGCCCAAAAGCAGCCCACGATTCCTTAAGACAATTAAAAGCAAATTGTCCGGCTGAGCGATCCCAGAGCAAGGAAGATGCTACCTCAGACTATAATTCAAGGGGCTGAATGGCCCTCAAAAACTGAGAGCGGAGAAAAAAAAAACAGAAGATGAGGCAAATGATGGAACAGATGTGAGCGCTTTTGTTGGGAAGACTTGGAGGCTAGCGGGATGGCGATAGGCTAATTTGAGGCACATAATGCCAGGTTCCTTTCATATGCAGAACAGCACTTTGATCCAGTGTGGATGAAAGTGCTGAAAAGTGGAGAGGATGGCAGGGGGTCTTTTGTCTTTGACAAAAAAGGCATCTGCCGGGCTCTAACCCCCTTTTCCCCACCCCCTTAGCCTAGCAGGCCACTCCAACAATGCTAGCAAAGGGGACAAGTGTCTCCTGACAGCTGAAGAAATCTCCAGGAGGAGAATGAGGCTTGCAGCAATATGTATACCAGAGAGCTTAATCGATTTTTTCCACAGTACAAAAAGGGAGAGGGTTGCGGGAAGACAGAGAGATCACAGTGGAAATGGGAGGTGGGAGGAAAAAAATCCCTTTCTAATAAACTTGTTACTTTTGTTCTCTGAATACATCTTTTCAGGAGAAGCTTTGATGCTAGTATGAATATACTTAATGGAGCAGAGTAGGGTAGAGTTGCTGGGGGGGGATGTGGAGTGATTTCTGTGGAATCCAACACAGGAAAGATTTTCGAATTAGTAAACCACAGTGCAATGCAAGAGATACCTGGAAGACAGATGCATACTTTCTGTATCACTTGCTGGAGGAGCTCAGCACAGCACAAATTCTTGGTTTTGCTTTACAAGAAAAATTGAAAATTTCTTTTCTACTTCCCTTCTGTTGTCTTCTTAACTCCTTGGACTTACTGGAAGTGAAAGGACTGCAGGATTGAATGGAGAGCTGGGAAGGCAAGCAGTATTTGTGCCAAGCAAATATAGCAGTTGCAGATCATCTGCTGATCTCATCCCTGCTTCTCATGCTCTGTCGACTTCCTTCAGCTTTTCACATCTGGTAAACAAGACTGAGATGCAATCCTCAGAGTTTGGTGGCTGTGGTCTTCCTTAAGTGTCACTTTGCACCTAGTCTAATGTTTTCTTTGAGAAATAATGACAGATAAGAGTTATCAACCTCTGAGCAAGACCCACCTCAGCAAATTAAATCCTTTAAGAACAGTAGGTTAACGAATCTTCCTTCTCTTGAGATCTTGACAGTGTTTATCCATTACTATTTACCGAAGATAACCTTCTCACCAGGGCGCAGCTTGAAGCAACACCTGGTACTGCAGACAGCTCCTCCCTCTTCACCCCCACACCCCTCTTCTTTTTGCCAGGGAGTTACACTTCCCCCAGGGAGGCTGTGCAAAGCCTGATGACATGAGTTACCCTAACTCACTAGGGAGGGCTAATTGTCAAGGACATTGATGCTCTTTTGGTTTCTGCCCATTTGTCATATCTTGACTTCTCTTGCCCCCACTGCTTGGACTGTGGTTAAAAACGGTGCAGAAGGACTTGGGCTGCTGCTGCTGTCATCAAAGGAGGTGAGACCACCTCTGTCTGTCCCTCACAATGCCAAGGTGAAAGTCCCCCTTCTGGGTGGGCTTCAGGTGTGACTTCTCTCTTAGGTGCTATGCACAGTGATAGGATGCAGGTATAGATCCAAATGGGGAAAGATATTGCTCATGGGGAAGTCTGACTTAGCAGGGAACAGCCCTCTGTAGTCCTCCATGGCAAAGACAAACAGCCAATGCAGTGCCACGCAAACCCACTGACCGGGCTGTGAGGTCCATTGGCAGCCTGCTGGATCCTCCAACCCCAAGCACTTGTGGTCAGGATGGGGTGTAGGAGTCTTGGCCAGTGAGCTTGGACACTTTGTTCTTCGAGGTGAAACGTGAACCATCTGTTTGTGAAGGGTCTTAGATGCTTCCCCAGCTGGGCAGGCAAGCCCTTCAGGTGCTTTCTTCACATGTCCAGTATCAAGTCTCCCACCTCCACACCCAGAAAGATGTACTCTTAGCAAAGACCAGAGAGCTGCCAAAGCTACCTCACCACTACAGCTTTGTGTCATGCCAGCAATAAGTTTAGAAATATGAGAGGAGGGGGGTGAGTTGCCTCTATTCCTGTGTAAATGTGTGCAGTAATCCTCCATAACTGCAGGTAGTCATTCTGGTTTTAAACTGAGACAGATTTATTTAGCTCTTTGCTAGTTTCTTATGGTCAGTAGGTGGGCATGAGGAAGGAAGATGCCTGTGTGGCTCGACCTGGCCGCTACAGTCCAGGCCAGGTCTGTTTGGAGGAGAGTGAATTTGTTTCACCTGAAGTACACTGCAAGGGAGGAGGGAAGATATGTGTGTGGAGCAGAAGGTAGCATGCAGAGCAGGCAACAGCAGGAGTGCAGGCTGTGGGAGTACAGCAGAGAGAGGAAGGTTTGCTTTGTTCTCACGTCTCACCCAGCAGGATGGTGTTTTCTCCACAGAAGCCCGTTACCCTCCACTGGTTTGTGTTTGGATGAAAATCAAACAGTAGAGATTGCAAAACCTCTTTGATGTGCTTACTCTACGTTGAGGCAGAGCTACCTAATCAGCTCAGGGTATCTGCTGCAGGTCTTATTCCTGCTCTGTGGACAGGGACTGTCTGTCATTGTTTCAGCAGCTGCAGAGTATAGAAAGGGACGTATTGCTTTAATGGTAAATTGTCCAAGTGGATGCTGCTATGGTAGTCAAATAACTTACAAAATAAGCCATTCCCATGGAAGTGCTTTTGGCTGGACTGCTTGTACATACAAGATTTTCCTGGCATGACCTAGCAGTCCTGGCTGTAGAAACCCCACATTTTCAGCATGGATTTGGCTTGTCTCTCAATGAATCTCATCTGGTCATTAACATCCATTAGGGCTTTTCTGTGTGGGAAGTGAAGCCAAACAAATGGAAAACGATGGCTTCAGAGTGCAATAAACCCCAGCCTGCATGCAAACTTTTGTTCAGACATGAAGTGGTTTCAATTTGTTTTGGTTTAATTTACTTCCAAATTAAACAGAGGTCCTTTGCAAGATGGCCACTGGATGGTTTGATGCAACTTTCCTGACTGTCTACCTGCAGGTATTCTTTTAATCAGGTGCAATTTGTACCAACAAAGTGAATTCTTGCCTTTTTTAAAAACTTGAGATGGAAGTGAATGTTGCTATTCATGAACACCCTTCCAGAACTAATGCTAAATTATAGAATCATAGAATGTTTAGGGTTGGAAGGGACCACTAGTGGTCATCTAGTCCAACCCCCAACTTATGCGCTTTCATATTTGGTTAAATACAGTGGTTTGGATCCAGGTGGGCAGCTCTTGCTGTAGTGGGGACAGCATGATTTCAAGTTTGGTGGGACCTGCACTTTTCTGTATGAGACCGATTGTTGTGCTGGGGGAGGGCAAACTGCACTTGTTTGTTCCCACATTTGCCCTGTCCTGTAATCCCAAGATCTGGTTCAATAATCTCAGTACATTAAGCATACGCTTACTCATGTGTGAGTTTCATGGTGTTGGTGAATACCTCCAGCTCCAGAGTGCTTTTGATGAAATATCCAGAAGGAGTTAATTACACAGAGCCCTCATCAGGCTGCAGAGAGTCACCAGAGCTTGGAAAATAACCCTCCCAAGAGTAACTTTTGAAATGTGTTTCAAGACCTCAGCAATTTCTCTCAGCTAACTTCCTTTGGAAATAAATTATAAGCCATTAGGTAGTAGGAAGGCTTGTTAGAGTTGTCGAGTCTTGGTGTGCAAACCAGCGGTAGCTTCAATAAGCTCTGTGTTCAGGAGCAATGGCAGAGTTTTACTTGCCACATGCTGATAGAGAGCTGCTGTCTGCGCGGGTGAGTAACCAGCTCCACGCCCTGCCGGCGTGCCCATTGGCATCTCGTGCTCAGCCTGGGGGCTTTCTGCCCCAAGTCCTTCCTCAGCTCCCTGCCTTTTCGGGGCTTGGTGACTGCCCGCTGCAGCAGCTGGAGCAGCCAGGGAGAGGTACACAGGTGCTGCATCATCTGTTTGGCTCCAGAGGCCCCTGTCAAGTGTTGCTCCAAACTGCTCTCTTGTGCCTTTTCCGTGGTGGTCATCCTCACTCGATGCTCGTTGCCCTAGGTGGAGGCAGCTGGAACAGCAGCACGCTCTGGGTCAGGCCACCGCCCTGGGAGAGCCATGCTGTGCTGTAGGTGGGGAAGGAGCAACACCTGGAGGAGACCTCTGCTGATCTTCTCCCTTTCTGGTCAAGGGAGAGGCTCCCTGGGGGTAGGAGCTGTGGCAGCCATGCTGGTTCAGCTTGAGGCAAAGGGAATGGGAGTGTTTGCGTTCCCAGGTGAGAGCCGAGGAAGAGGAGGGAGCGGGGCCAGTGGCAGCCCCTGTGCCTGCAAGGGCAGTCAGCTGAGGGAGAGTGCTGGGCCACTGTGGGGCCACTGCCCTCAGACTTTGGTTGCAGGGAGAATGGCCGCCTGCGTCCCCCAGCAGCCACCATCCTTCCCTGGCCTGCTCCAGAGAGCCATTCCTGCCTGAAATAAATGGTGTGTGTGGGAGGAGGAGACACAAAGCCCGAAACAACAGTGTTAATGTTCCTTGCAGATGAGGAAGAAAGGGCAAACAAGGAGAAGCCATGCTTAATTTAGGTAGGTGGCTGAGGAGCTGTGGGGATAGGAGCCCATCAGGCCTTAGGGCGCTATGGTGTTCTGGCAAACTGTCATCTAGGGGAGCAAGATTGCCCCTATTTCAGTCTGCCCCTTTGTATCTTCTGTATTAATCTTGTCACGGGCAAAACCTCCTGGAGTTACGTGTGGAGAGTCAGTTCCCTATGAGCAGGCTTCTGGGACCTGAGGTGTGAGTACCTGCAGACCCGGAGGAGGCACGGGTTGGCAACGTGCGGACTGGCGCGCTTGGAGTGGGAGCAGCTTCAGAGAGCCCTTGGTGGGCGGCTGCATGTCTGTGACCTTCTCAAGGGGCGAGACGAGAACTCACCAGGAACTCTGTCTTTTCCTCCCTCTCCCCCTCCCTCAGGTGGTCTTTGCTTTGAATCAGACTCTCTTGCAGCAGGAGAGCCTCCGAGCAGGCAGTTTCCAGATCCCCTATACGACAGAAGACCTTATCAAGCATTACAACTGTGGGGACCTCAGCTCCATCATCTTCAACCATGACACTTCTCAAGTGAGTCTTGCCACCACAGCCCTTGTACTACGCACATGTCCCCATAGCGCTAACCCCTGTCTCACTCACACTCATCTCTCCTCAGGCAGGCCCTTTGCAGGCGAGGGCCGAGAGCACGTCACTGGCTCCCTGGTGTGTCCGCTTTCCTGCACCTCCTGTCCCAGGAGTCTGCTCCACCTCACCCCTGTCTTGCTGCACGCAAGCAATGAAGGCGCACCTGGCTTTCCTTTTTGGGCGAGTGCTGTGTTTGCTTTAGTGTCAAAGCTCTATGAGTTAATCCTTTATTTTCTTAAGGATCCTGTGGAATTATGCTAGCTTAGGTATGAGCGAACTTAGCGCCAACAGAGAGCAGCAGGCTTTTTTGTGCAAATAGCGACAGAGAAATGCACTTGTGACTTGGACGCTTGTGTAAGGCTGGGCAAGTTGCAAGCTTTTTAATGTCGCCTTTCAATATGATTGTGTACTGTGGGCAAGGTCCAAAGAAGAGAAATGGAGTGAAACAAAGAAAAGATAGATTTAGACTGAATATTAAGAAAAAGAAAACCTTCTGAGGCCTCACAGACTTGGTTTATGGAGATGGTTTCCTAAGCAGCACAGTGGAATGCAATGCTCTGATCTTCAGACCACGAGAAAATGCCCAGCAGGGACCAATTTGGCCTGTTTGGGCTGTTAGATTAGCTAACCTCAGACTGAGACATCAGGCCTCTCTATTCTTGTCCATGAGGTACTGCCTGGCAATTCGTTCACATCAGTGAAAACATAGGCTCTAGCCTCGCAGTGCTGAACAAGTGGGTGTTGGTACCTGGGCTTTCCCTGCTGAGTAACCATGTTCTTACGTTCTTTTGATATATACAGTGCAGTGCTGCAGAGCTGGAAATACTGTCATACTAACCCTTGCTTCTTCGGTACTGAGCTTTCCGTGTGTGTTGTTACCTTCCTCTCCTGCACACCCTTCAGCCTGCAGGTGCAGGCAAGCTGTTCTTTAACACTGCTTAGCTCTTACACACAGTACACTTCATTCATAGATTTCAAAGGGCTTTTCAAAGGAGGCCAGCACTGTAAGAGCATACAGATGCTGCATCACTATTCTGCTGAGGTGTCACAGACTGCAGACAGATGGCGTTGCCTTGAGATCCTTGGGGAGAACATCTCTTGCTGAGACATGCCTGTCTCTGAGAGAGAAAGTGCCCTTTAGTTACACGAGAGTCTCCACTGCAGGGCACTCCCCCTTCACAGCAGAGCTGAGTTGTAATAGCCTGCAACACTATCAGCTTACATTTTTAAGCAGAACTACTCTGCAAGTTGTATTTGACCCTGTGCTTGCCCAGTAGATAATCCACTGTGGGCTAAGAACCCTTTGGAAACAGTTGGTATCAGTCTGAGTGGCTCCAGAGCTGCAGCCTTGCAAGGGAAAGCACCTGGCTTAGTGGCTCTGCCCCTAGAAACCACCACTTGCAGACCCTTTCCTTAGCAGTTCCTGCAGACACAGCGCCCAAAGCTGCTTCTCAAGAACTCAGGGTGGTTGCAACTCCAGACCCCCGTTTCTCTCCACTAGCAAGCGGTCAGGATAGTGTGTAGCCACAGCTGTCCTGGGGACTCCAGGGGAGGAAGCCGGCATTTTAAAAGGTACCTTGAGGACAGGGGAACTGGAGGTGGTAATACTTCCTCTCCTGACAAAATCTGGACCTCTTTCTTTTGGAAAGTTTGGGGATGTTTTTGTTAACTAGTTCAAATTACACAGTTATTCTTTGATGGCCTGGGGGGTCTGATACCAGTCAAACTCTCTCAGAAGAGTGTAATTATCATTATAGTCATATGTCATACCTATGGCAATTTAGAGAAGAGGTATGTAGCAAAAGATAGCCAGGGGCAAATATTTACTTTCTTCAGCCAAGCAATCAGGATTTACAATCTGTGATGTGGCAAACAGAGTATTTGTTGACTTTGCATCAAAAAAAAAAATCAGCTGGCTGGCTTATGAAATGATAATGTTGAGAGAAATGAAGCACTATGGATTACTAGAAGTACGCTGAGTCATTTTTTAGTTTTCTTTGGGTTTGTCCTACCGGATGTGCCTTGAGAGACATGGCAATTGCCACGTTCAATGACGGAGCAAAATGCCTGTGCATGATGGCTGCCTGTGAAATAAATGCCCCTTTCATGAAGACATTTTTTTTTTCTACTGTAGGTCCCAAATTTCATTAATGCTACACTTCCAGCCCATGAACGCATTACTGCCCAAGAGATAGACAGCTACTTCCGTCAGGAGCTCATCT
Organism: Egretta garzetta; assembly: GCF_000687185.1. Taxonomy (NCBI): domain Eukaryota; kingdom Metazoa; phylum Chordata; class Aves; order Pelecaniformes; family Ardeidae; genus Egretta; species Egretta garzetta. Next base: position 629,975 of record NW_009259366.1, read on the forward strand.
ACAAGCGAAATGAGCGAATGGGCAGGAGGGTGAAGGACCTGCTGGAAGAGTACCCAGACAAGAGTTTCTTCTTTGCATTTGGAGCTGGTATGTGATTGAGGTGCCCTTCAGCCTGGACACATTCTTCCCACATCCGTTAGAAGCTTTTTACAAATGCTTGCTTCAGTTTAAAGAAGGGTCAGTACTTTTACCATGGTGGATGCAAAACACAGCTGTGCCCCGATAGTTGTACCCTAGTAGGAAAACTTTTTCAGTGTAGGATAGTGTTTTTCTTATGTATGCGAAGAGCTGACAGTGTGTGCATTGACTGCAATATTTATTAGTTACAGACTTATTTGTTATATGCATAGCCAAAGATACTGAACCAAGTACAGTGCATACACAAAATGAACAGCTCTTAGACATACATCTTTATACTCTGGCCAACCAAGGCAGAAGAGTAGGAGAAACAGGGAGCTGAGATGAAACGTAGCAAGTCAGTGGATGCACCAGTGCTTGAATAAACCTTTCAAGAACACATCCAAAAGAATAACATGCCAAATTGTGTGAATCTAAGGGGCTCGATAAATACAAGGGGAGAGGCAAGGCATACTTTTACATTTCTCTTCCTGCTTCAGTTCCTTACCTCTTTCACTGCACTTCCACAACTACCACAAAATTTTGCCTGCCACTGTTCTGGAGCAGAGCATTGGGCCCAGATGGGGAAACCTACTCCATTTTCTGCCTTTTCGCAGCCAGTGGGAATCCATAGGCACAACTAGCAGCATATCCAACTCACTGAGGTTAACACCCACACTTCAGACTAGGGCTGGGTGGAGGGTGTAAACAGGATTGGTTTGCTATGACTCCTGTCCTTTGTTCTAGCTCCAGGGAAGGGAAGAAGTGAGAATCCGTGTTTGAAAAGACAGATGCTACTTCCCAGGAAGTATTGCATACCCTCCACCATGAACCATATGGGTCTTGGGAAAGGGAGAGAACTGAAACTGGTGTCAAGATCCATGTGATGTTTTCCAGTCTCAGTGGCTACTGCTTTAGTAAGGATGGGAGATCTAGACAAGGCAAGGAAAGTGTTTACTTAAACACTCTAAAAGCATTGGTATTTGAAGTCTGTGAGAATCTCCTCACTTGCAGCAGGGAGTTGTGGTTAAAAAATTATCATAACAAGGGTCCTGTATGTGAGGGCAGGGAAGTAATGAAAGGTGGCTGGTAAACGTCTGTTCAGTCATGCGTGAAGATTGCGATGTGCTATCTTCCTATGTTATCACTGTTCTGTGCAACTCCCTGTCATGAAGGATAATGAAGCAGGCAGTTATGTAGATTTTGGTCACGTCTCTCTGTAAGCTAAGACCAGGGCTTTGCTGTACTCCACTGCCGGTGTTCTGATGACGCTTATCCTGCCTGGGCTAATGTTCCTGACCACTGCATATGTCAGCCCTGGGTGTCAGTTTTGTCAGTTGCAGGTCGTTAGTCTTCTGTCAGGAGCTAGTCACAGATGCTGATGCTCCAGTGACTGAGGCACAACTGAGTGATGAGCAGCCCGTGCAAATGGATGGGTGTGGATGCAAGTGTCACTCTGAGTCTGCCCTGTCCCAGGAACAGGATCCTTTGAGAGAAGAGAGCCTCTTACTTTCCTTACACACACACCCTGCATCCCAGCAGCTGCACTGGACAAATCACATGTCTTTAAGACGCTTTTCTGTCATTTGTCTCCCCTCCCATCAGTTTCCTTCTCTTCCCACTCTTTAGCCTCAGACTGTCTTCACTGTCACTACTGTGCACAGCTCTGCCTCAGAGACCAGAAGCACTGCAGGAGCAGTGCAGATCCCTGTCCTTACCCAGTCTTTTTTGTCCTCAACCTTCGTGACAGTCCTAAAACCCTTCCCAGTTACCCCCTTCTTTGTCTTCTGATTGCCTCTTCCAGTAGAGCAGAGTTAGGATTCACCCAACACTGCTATACTGCAGCGCTGCCTGGGCCTATACGAACACCCTTGATGTGTGGCTTATGTGCACATACCTTGATCTCCAAGCACTAGGAGTGCTCTTCGCATGCTTTTCCGTCATACTTTTGAATCTAGACAGGTTCCCTGTCTTCTCTGGGGGCTCTAGTTTGACTTTGAAATTGTCTCTAATTATACTCTGGCTTTGATACTGGTCTGGCCTCTGCTCTCATCTGTTCTTCCAAACAGCTCTGCTCAAAGGACAGTGCCAGCCTGCCACTTTTAGCAGCACAATTCCTCATTATCTCTTGTTTGACTACATGGGGGGTTCTTTTTTTAATTTGTTTCATATTAATTGTCTAAATGAGGTAAATAACATCACAGAATATAATGCAGAAAGCAGATCCATTTCTACACAGTTCTGAGTTTTTCTGAGTGCACATTACAAATATGAGTGCAGGCTTGTATTGTTTTCCAGCAAGCTAATTTAGCCTTTTGCTTATCTCCAGATTGCTGTATGGGATAGATAATTATGTGTAAGATTTATTTTTATGCCAGCAAGCAGTGAAGATGAACAAATGTCTTGTGTTCAGTTTTGAGCATTGCTTGAGTATTGTACTGTTGTTAATTACTAGAAAAGGGTACCAGGAAAGTGCTCGCGCAAAGCAGGTTAGAATGAGCTGCAGCAGAAGGAAGAAGAAGAGGAGGAAAAGAAAGGCTATAGGAATGGGGTTAAATCATCACTGCATTGTGGTTTTCCCTCTTCTGGCCACTAGTGAAAAAAATATCTCACAGCAGTGGCTGATAAACTGCAGGATGAGGTTGTGTTAAAAAGGTAGTAGGATATTGAAGGGTCTCCTGGTTAGAAAGGGGAGAAGATTTTTAATTATTTCTTTTCTAGATGTTTTCAGTCTGTGCTTTTTATTTTTAAAAGGGCTAGGCTTTCTGTGAGGAAAGTTCATTTTTTTCCATTAGCCAAACACCGTTGAAAAAACACTTTTATCATCAGTTATATCCAAACAAGGTCATGGTCTGTAGGTGACTACGGTATTACAAATACCCCATCTTGTTATTTAAACTACTCTTTGTATTTTTATTTTAAATGAGGAAAATCAGAAAAGATTGATGATTATTTTATATTCCAAGTGGGTTGATGCGGTTTAGAGATGTGCAAAAAAGGCTCATACCTCTTTCCAGGTCTTATACAGCTGCATGTCTATAGATCTTGATTTGTTACATGGAATGACATGGTAATTTGGACTGTAATAGATTGGATCATTAGATCCAGTATATTTTATGCTTTTACTACATTTTAACAGATCAGACAAACTCCCCCTATATTCTGTTGAAAATGTTTTGTAGTCAGACCTCATTTCTGGAACTATTTTTGTTTGGAAGTAATTTGAGCTTGGACAAAAGTTGAGAGGAAAAAAATAACAGATTTTGCTAAAACTATCCAAAAAGCTTTGCTTCTGGACAAAGTGCAAATATGGAAAGTTTCAAGCCAAAATAAGTCTGTCTGAGGGAATTACAGAAAAGTATGGGAGGAGAGAGATAGTAGTGCCAGTGGCATTCCGGTAGGTTCAATAAGGATTTTATCTTAACTGTGGACAGGCCTTTTTATATAGCAGCACTAGAGTTACAAGCCACACCTACTTCCTGTTGCCAGTGGAAGAACTTGCAAAGCAAAGCCCGCTATAATCTTTCACAAGCAGTCTTTCTTCTATATGCATTTTTAATTTCTTTGAAGTGTAAGTGGAGCATTCAGGAGCTGAATGCTAAGCCAAAGTAAGTGATGACACCTGTGATTCCATAGACAGCCAGACAGATAACGTTACAGGTTTCTGATTTGTCTAAGAGGTGCACATTGACGTAGAGACGGCTGCATTGTCCTACTGTGCTGCAGAGAGTTTTACCACTTGTACAGGTCTTACAAGCGTGCTGCCTAGTGACTGAATCTTCATAGAATCGGTTGAGGCTGACAGGCACCTCTGGATATCCAGCCCTGCTCAGAGCAGGATCATGTGGAGCAGTTTGCCTAACACTGAGTCTGGTCAGGTTCTGAGTATCTGCAAGGACGGAGACTCCAGAACCCCTCCAGGCAACCTATTCTAGTGTTTAGCCACTCTCACAGTAAAGAAGCTTTTTCTTATGTTTAAGTGGGATTTCCTGTATTTCAGTTTGTGTTTGTTTGCCTCTTGTCCTTTCATGGGGCACCACTGAGAAAAGTTCTGCTCCATCTATTCTACAACCTCCTATCTGGTATTTATACATTGATTATACTCCCCTGAGCCTTCTCTTCTGCAGGTTGAACAGTCCCAGCTCTTGCAGCCTTTCCTCATATGACAGATTGGTTATCATCTTTGTGGCCCTTCGCTGAACTCTTTCCAGTAGGTCCACATCTCTTTTGAACTGGGGAGCCCAGAGCTAGACACTGGACCCAGATGTATGTCACCAGGGCTGAGGAGCAGGGAAGGATCACCTCCCTCAGTCTGCTGGCCACAGTCCTCCTAACACAGCCCAGGAGACCATTGCCCTTCTTTGCCACAAGGGCACGTTGCTGGCTCAAGGTCAACTTCATGTCCACCAAGACACCACGTCCTTTTCTGCCAAGCTGCTCTTCAGTCAGTTGGTGCCCAGCCTATCCTGCTGCCTGGAGCTGTTCCTGCCCAGGTGCAGGACTTGGTTTGCTGAACTTCATGAGCCCAGATTCCCTCATCATAAAGCCATACCGACCAGTCCCAGTCATCTGCATATCCCTAACACATTTGAAAATGGTTTGCAGGATAATTTGCTCCATTACCTTCCCCAGGAATAGAGGTGTGTCTGATCAGTTTATAGTTCCCCAGATACTAATTCTTGCCTTTCTTGAAGACAGGAGTGATACTTGCTTTCTTCCAGTCCTCAGGGACCTTTCTCAATTGCCATGATCTTTTAAAGATAATTGAGAGTGGTCTTGCAGTGGCATTGGCAAACTCCCACAGTTCCTGTGGGTGTATCCTGTTGGAACTTATACATGTCCGGTCTGTTTGAATGTTCCTTAACCCGATCCTTCTTCACCCAGAGTGAACTTTCTTTGCCCTGGACTTTCCCTCTAGTAATAGGAACCTGAGATGCCTGAAGGCTGCTTTTCCCAGTAAAGAAGGTGACAAAGACACTAAGTACTTTGTTTTTTTCCATATTTTGTGTCACCAGTCTCCTGCCCCCTTCAGCACTGGGCTGACATTTATCTAGTCTACATTCTGCTGATGAGGTATTAGTAGAAGCTGTTTCCCTTGATGTTTCTCACCAGATTCAACTCTAGATGGGCTTTCCTTCTGCATGGTTACTTTTATTCCAGGATTAGCATGGCTTGTTTGCTTTAGCTTACTTACGTTTTCTGTTGAAGGGGCTAAAGAATAAGAGAGAAAAAAAAAGTGGCTTTTTTTTTTTTTTAATGCAGGAGGAAGCATACTTAGTGGCATGAGATCCTGACTTTATTATGACAGGCGAGGCCTCAGGTGAAGCCAGAGTTTCTAGGATCAAATTTTAAATTCCCCCCAGTCTCTCCTGCCTCTTTGAACAGCTGGGAAACTCCAGAAGTGCCAGCTCATGAATAAGCAGTATAGAGGGATCTAAGATGCCTTCTATCCCTGCAGACAAAATGACTGACTGCACTGAGAGATGCTGGCTGATGTGACAACTTCAGAAGTTGTTTCTCTTAATCTTGTAAACACTGGCAAATTCCTTTTTCTCTCAGAGCTCTTTTTATTTGTTGCTCCTGCATCATTCTGAGGCTTTAGAGTATAGTGGATGTGACAAGCCACCATTAACACTAAGAAAAGAAGGATGATGGTGAAAACTTCTTCAGCTACGATTTCTAATTACTGAAGGAAATAACAAATGTGTTTATTTAGTATTACTCAGAGTGTGTGAATTCAAACCTCCAGGGACTGGCTGGTTTTTTTTTCTCAGTCTTTACCTCCATGCTCCCTGCAAAACCTCCCAGAAAGAAGAATGGTTATGAGCAGACCGATGAACCAATACCTGCATTAGCAATCCATCTAAGAGCTCCAGATCTTAGTTGTCTTCCTCCCAGCAGCTGAGTGAACTGATACTCACTAAACTAAAATTAACTCTTGGATGGTTGACATGTGATCCAACAACATGCAGAAGAAGGATTTGGGCATCATTGTAGAAGCATAATTGACCCTGTCTGAGCTGAAGCTGGTTGTGTAACCTATCATCTTAGCCACCTGGACAAGGAAAAGAGAGAACATGCTACCACCTGTGCTTACCCCAGAGTCTGCCATGTGAGGCTTTAGAGTATAGTGGATGTGACAAGCCACCATTAACACTAAGAAAAGAAGGATGATGGTGAAAACTTCTTCAGCTACGATTTCTAATTACTGAAGGAAATAACAAATGTGTTTATTTAGTATTACTCAGAGTGTGTGAATTCAAACCTCCAGGGACTGGCTGGTTTTTTTTTTCTCAGTCTTTACCTCCCTGCTCCCTGCAAAACCTCCCAGAAAGAAGAATGGTTATGAGCAGACCGATGAACCAATACCTGCATTAGCAATCCATCTAAGAGCTCCAGATCTTAGTTGTCTTCCTCCCAGCAGCTGAGTGAACTGATACTCACTAAACTAAAATTAACTCTTGGATGGTTGACATGTGATCCAACAACATGCAGAAGAAGGATTTGGGCATCATTGTAGAAGCATAATTGACCCTGTCTGAGCTGAAGCTGGTTGTGTAACCTATCATCTTAGCCACCTGGACAAGGAAAAGAGAGAACATGCTACCACCTGTGCTTACCCCAGAGTCTGCCATGCTCTACCAAATGGCCTCCTCCGACTTCTCTAGGTTTTGAGGCTGTCCTTGGGATGTGGTGGACTGGTCAGTTATGTGTCAGACTCAGGTGCCAAGTGCATTGGATCCACAGGCATGGCTGATGCCTTTTCCCTTGCCCCTTACATGACAAAAAGCAAAAAAAAAAAAAACCCACCAAAAAAACCCCCACAGATTTCCAGAGGAAACAGGAATTGTGCTGAGTCTCCGTTATGAATGGTGTTTTAGGTGGTGTTCTTTCCATGTAGACCTGTTTGCTGTTACTTCTTGAAATTTGCTGTTCCATCTGCCATTTTTGGATGAGAAGTTATGCAAGAGGAGTAAGATTTATTGTCTCTGGAAAAGAAAAGCTTGGAGAAAGGACCTGTCACCATTGTTTGTAAAAATAATTAACAGTGCTGAACCCAGGATGTCTCTATTGGTCTTATGTAGGTGTTTATACCTATAAAACAAAACTAAGCAAAAACCTGCCATGGGAATATGAAAATTGCCCAGGTAAATGGGATATCAATTTTTCATTGAAATTCAGCAGATATTTGGGACTGGAGATGTGGGTGTGCACAGGAAGTGTAAATTTATCTTTGCCTTATATAAAGGATTTGAAATGTGTAATGAGGCAGTTCATGAAAAATCCACAAAAAGCTGTATCTTGGCATATCCTGGAAGAGGAGAAAAAGGTGGAGGGCGGAGGGGGGGTAGGAAGATAACATAACGATAAAACAGATTAAATGAGTCTTGTGGGGCCACCTCACTTCTCCCTAGGCACAAAGGGCTTGCTGATTGCCTGCTTGCTTCTTCTGTCTCTGGAATGTAGCATCGTTTTAGCCTCTTTGGGTGGGAGGAAAAGCTGAGTCCCTGAAGGTGTGCCTGTACCTCTGTAATCTGAGAATGCCAGATACAACCCAGAAGCTTTGAGACTGTTTTCCTTAGTAGCCTCTTTGAGTCTGTAGAATGCTAATGACAGGGTTTATTAGAACAACAACCCCTGAAGGGGATAGATAATGTTGTGTGGAGGCAGGACCCATATCCAAAGCCCCAGGGTTCACACGAAGGGCACTCCTCCTGACATCTCTGACACATGAAATGAGGAAAGCTTTGCATTTCTGCATTAGAGCAGAAACCTCTGTTCCAAAGTATTAGGACAACTGTCAAAATCAGCCAGGTCAAACAACCGTGTGGTGTTTCTGCTCAGGTACTGACAGTCTGGTGACCATCAGCTTCTTGTCTGTGCTGGGGCTTATCCATTGCTACCTTTATTGTTCAGCCACAGTAGGAAAACTTTCATCTTGTAATATATGTTTTCTGGAAAGGAAGCAGTGGTGTGGAATGGGAGCAGGTCCAGAAGCAGAGGTGGCTGTGAGTGCTGCAGCTCAGACATAGCACTGGTATTTCCTTCCCTTACTGGTAGCATAACACTGGCTGCTAGCATAGTCACTCCCCTATGTGAGGGTCTCCTTCCCTAATGAGTTTAGGGCTTCAACAGTGGAAAATTCTCAGTAAAAGCTGTTTCTTTTAACTCAATTTTAAAAAATAAGCGATATGCAGTTATTAACTTTTTTCTAATGCTAACTTTGCTATAAATTTGGCCTTATAATCAGTGGAAAACTTTTTTTCTAGCTTCAGTTTGTGTAGTTATCAGGAGGTTTGACTTTGCCCAAAGGTAAAAATGGGAATTCCTGGGACCAAAAAATATTCAGCTCATACATTTAAGAGACCTAGTTTTTGACAGAACCTGGTAGATAAGAGTGTCTTGTTGTCTTTCACAATAAAAATGCAAATTATTACTTCATATGGTTCTTTTCTGTGGTATGAGGCAAATGAACTATTTTGAGAAAGATTTCCTATTTACATGACATGTTACAAACAAATGTGGGAAATGAATCCTAGTAATTTCATATAAGTGAGTTAATTAGCAAAGCACATCACTTTTATAGAAATGGAAGGTTATTTTTTTGTTTCCTCCTGAATGAATGCAGGTTTGAGGCACTTTCTTTAGGCCTCTCCACATCTAGTGAGAATATTTTCTTGAGCATATAGAATGCCACTGTTCCACAGTCCTGCCCACCAGATTTTCCCCTTTGGTTTGAGAGTGATAAAGTACAGTCTACTACGATTTTACACTAAAAAGGAGATTTGACAGAAATAATGGTTTTTTGAAGACTATTGTCCTGGCCTCAGTGGAGTAAAGCCTCAAGTTCAATGTTTATGGAGTAATATTTCCTCTTACAGGTAATCACAGGAAGGAGTACGTTTGGAAGTCTGCAGACTCAAAAAGATTGGAGGACACAGAAGGGCTGCTCGCAGGGGATTTGACCTACATGTATGCAGAATTATTAATGCATCAACCTTATACTCCTGCACTTAATGTGCATTCAGGAAATCTTTAAGTTGACTTACAAGACCCCTAGGGCCACCCCCACCCCTTCAATTTTTGTCATTTCCTTCTCCCAGCAGCATTAAATTTGTGAGAGTACCATGCTCTTGGTCTTTCAATTTGTGTTTTGGTACCTGAGGTTTTCCTGACTTGGAAATACTGTTAGAAGCAAGAAAAGCTTTTTTGCCTCCATAATTTTACTAACTGGGTTAAAATGACTCCATGTTCTGCATCCCAACATGTACTTAAAAAGTATAACCATGTGTATGCGTGAGGCAAAGTCATGCAATTTGCCCCTGGATTTCTGAGCACCATGCACTGGTTTCTTCAAGGGTGCCCAGCTGCAAATGTTTGGCACTGCTGGTGTTGTCAGTCCATATAGGAAGTCCCCTGCAGTTTTGCACAGGATCTTTTGCAAACAAAGTTTGCTAGTAGCTTGGTTACACAAAGCTGAGGGATCTCTCTGTGCTTGCTATGGTATGACTGCCTCCGGTGCGGCTTGCCAAGCTCTGCCAGTAAGTCATGGTTAGGGTTATCTTTCTCTGCACACTTAGTACCATATGGGAGCAGAGCGACATAATTTTGTGATATATGTGAAAAACTGACTTTGCCTGTTGCTCACAGAGCATAAGCTGTCCCTTGTCCTTGTGCCAAAGTGTTAAACTAAGTAGAGATTTGGGGATAGGGAGGAGCATCCTTTTCTTTCCACGGGTTTGCTTCTGTTTCACTCATTGCAGGTCCTTTCAGGGAATAACAAACCATGGAGTGGGATGAGAAAATTCCTCTGTAAGGGTTCTTGCCTGTGGGGACACTGTGGGTGGAGGTACCACATGAGTACTTTCTGTGACTCCATTCTTAGTCATTGTGTCCCAAGAGCTGTGTCTTCCAGGAACTCATTTTAGCTTCATCAGGTACCTGATGTCAATAAGGATCACTCTGTCCACCTCATGGGCTGATGAACACTAAAGTGATCTAGACCTGTAGGAGGAATAGGATGTCTGTTTTGCAGTTTGGCTTCCATCCAATGAAATGATTTACGACAGTACTCTGCATTCTCTAGGTCATTGGCTGGATCTGCCACACGCTGAACTTACAGCTCTTCACTGCAGATACCTGTCCAACTGACTTGGGCCATGCCTCTGTCCCTGCTCTCTGGGCCATCAGGAATTTTCTTTTACTTGTGTTTGCAACCTTTAAAAGAGCAAACTAGCAGTTTTGAACCCTTTTCCATGGGTTTATTGGCTTGTATTGGAGGATACTTTGATTACTGAAAGGGTAGGAGAACTCTGCCATAGGAGGCATACAGAGGGTCAAACTGTCCTTTGTGCCTCACAGTCAAGCGATAATTTTTGCTGAAGTTTCTCTTCTTTTGTTCATGAGTAGCATAGTCAGAAGCCTCATAGTCATGCCTTTTTACAGGCTGGTAACTCTCATCCAGTCACCTACAGGTGTCCTGTTCACCCTTCTGGGGCATGTTGTATGACTTCATATAGTTCTTGGAAGCAGTCTAAGAATGATAGCAGATGATAATTTCCGTGGGCATTTCCAGAAAGTTTTTAAAATAACCGTAAGATCTGTACCTCTAAAATATTGTTGAAAACCATAGAGTCTCTGGCATCAAAAGCCTATCTGAGTGCTCCCAGACCAGTCAGAGATAAACATCCTGATTTATGATGTCCCCAGTGGCTAGAATTGTTTGTGCCATTTTGTGGTTGTGCTGTTACAATCTGTGTGCTGTAGCTGTTCCCACCACTTCTTGGAGGTCAGCAGTCCAGATCAGGTTTCCTAACAAACATTTTTATTTTTTTACCTGTACGTCCAGTGATTCATTGTCTTGGGATGTTTGTAGACGGTGGGGTCCTGGCATGTTTCTTGGGCAGATGTGAAGTGCTGTCTTTCTACTGAGGAAAACAAAGCAGACTAAGAATTATGTGGGTTTGGGGGTTTCCTTTTACATGACTCTAAGAGAAGGTCAAGGAAATTTGTATATCAGCTTGGAATCATTGATTTTGTTGAAATTCAAAGAGGAACATAGTTTTCTTCAGTCTTACAATCTTGCTTTATATGAAAAACAAAAATTCAGGAACAGAAACAGAACTTCTGTAGTACAGTATTTCCTTGTTTATTTGCTAGATGCAGAAAATTTTCAGCCTCACAATAGCTCAGGTTTGGGTTCAGGAGCTTCTCCTGAAACCTGCAGTCCTAGCATAGTTACCTAGATGAAAACACCTCTGCGTGCACTGGCAGTAAATGCTACAAGCAGGAGACATGGATTTCATGGCAATAGCAGTAGCCTGTGTTCTGCAAGACTTGGTATTACTACTGAGGAAGGTCAGGAGTGCTCAATGCATGTCTGAGTATGTGGACTAGTCTGCAAGTGCATGTTAGTCAAATAGCATTGTTGTTTGAGCATATTGCCTGTTGCGGTCCCTGCATGCCATCTCCTTTCAGTGCAGATTAAAGGCTGGGGTCTTATTTACTCTCCAGTAGAGTGCATGGCTGAGCTGGTGCACACAACAGCTTAGTTTCTCTTTGAGCTTGAACACAGAAGAACAGAGATTCATGGCTCCCCGCCCCCTGCCAGAGTAAATTGACCTCTCATAGGCATCTCTTCACCTAGTGGTGTGAGGATAATGCAGGGCTGTGTACAGAAAGAAAAAAGCAGGCTTTCTGATGGGACAGGGCCCGGGGCTTTTCTTTTGGGGGGCATTCAAGTGTGTTAGGCTAAAATAGAAAACAGGTGAAAGAGATCTACTCCCTGTCATGTGGCTTTGGGCTAAGTCTCTCTTGCAGCATAGCTGCTTGATCTTAAATCTTGGAGAGTGAATATTTCTCATGTTTCTTACCGTTGCTTTTGGTGATCAGGTCTCTCGCATACCACCAAGCTCTTTCTGTGATGGTTACCAGAAAAGAGGCAAAAGTACTGACTCTAAAGAGGCTCCTGGTGGGGTCCTGTACCTCAAACCCTTACCCTTCTGTCTTTTTTTTCATTTTGCACCTATCTCAGGTTAAGCCTGTAGGTCCTCTGGGCCCCAGATCAGCTCTGTCTCATGGAGCATGTGTGGCCCACCTTTTGGATAGCAAATACTGACATCTCCTAATTCTTTTTATGTATCTAGCCTGAGTGGTTCCTGATTGATCACATCTTGTGAACAATCTAATATCACATGCCTGTTTGTATTTGTATGCATCTGTTTTACACATATCTATTAATTTGATCTGTTCTCTTTTGCACAATGCTAGCACACCATTTTTCTTTCACGTGCAGACATAGCTCATTGCGTTGGCAATAAGGAGCAAAGATTCCCTGTGAAGGCCTGTAGCCATGACTGTGTTATAAAAGATATTCTTATCACGCCATCAAATTAAAAAGAAGATTAAGGCCCAGCTTCAGGAAGTCATTCGAGCAGGTTGACTGACTGAAATGGGATTCATCCATGTGCTACAGTAATTTCCTACATACCAGTCTAAGTCACTGCTCTGAGCAAGGGTAACTGAAGATCGACAGAGGATAGTGCATTTGATGGTGTGATGTGAGCAGCTATTCAGTAGCTCACTCTTGAAATGCGTGAGACTGTAAGCTCTTAAACTGGCCCGAGGAAATTATTTTAACCCTATAGATTGCCTATCTTTATGTCTTTTTCCCTTTCTTCCTGAAAGACTTGGATTAGGAAAATATGAGTTCGGAGCCTTGGCACTGCTTTTCACTGCTGAGGATGGGACTCAGCCCGACCAACACTTCCCACATGAGACGTCTGAACTTGTTCTATACACTGCCCCTATCCTCATCAATAGAGAGGCGCTTCTCTAAAAGTCTGAGTTGTCCTACCTCACTCTTACTTACAAGGGGTGGATCACCTTTTGGAAGCACCCCTTTCTGTGCTGTCTGGAGGCAGGGGAGGAGGAGTGAATCCCCTCACCCCTTCCCTTTGCCCATAGCTCTCCCCTGTGTTAAAGGTGAAAGACAGCAACTAGGTCTGCCACCTTATATACCTAATGTTGGCCTTCTGTTGCCTAATTTTACGAACTACAGTGTTTAATTACAGTCATTCCTGTTCCCTGCTTCATCTGGACATAAGGAAAGTCTCAGTTAACTGCATCTGAGGCTGAACCACTGGCAAGCAACAGATACCAACAGTATTAGGTTAGGTCCACATAATGGTCAAGCTATACTCCTTCTGAAGACAAAAGTTAGGCCAAGGAGCTGGGAAAAAATCCAGTTACTAGGAGAGAAAAATATACTACTCACTGGGTGTGCGTTGCAGTGTTTAATGAAAAAGTTTCATCTAGATCTGTTTGTGTCCTTAGGCTCTTGGGGAAACTTCATCTTGATAAATGTCCATGCTGAAATGGGGGGTTGGACTAGATGACCTCTAGGGGTGCCTTCCAACCCAAAACATTCTATGATTCTATGAAATTATACCATCCAACTGTCAGGCCTTAAGCTGGTAGTTCATAAGCCCTTTGCTGTTGCGGCATGAGAAACTGGAATTTTGTGCTCCAATTCATTGAATCAATTTTGGAGTGAAAAATGATAAATCCCATAGGTTTAGTCCCCTGTTAATCTCATCATCGTTGGACTTCCCTTTCTCTCTCTTTGCTTTTCCTGGCTTCTAGAATCATTCTGGTGGTTTTATTTCCATGTATTTATGAAGAATATTAGCAGAAAACAGTTTTTCTGAAGTTATCAGTTTTGGCACTGCTTACACCTCCAGAGACAAGGGAGCACTCTAATAAGTCAGGACTCTAATAAGTCATTGGCTTTCAGAGCTGTTTTCCGTTCTCTGCAGTTGAGTGATTCTTAATCATTTAACAATTATTGATGAAGTTGACTCATGTCTCAGATAGTGCCTTTATGATGCCAGAGGAGGTTAAAATGATGCACACTATGGTCAGATTCTGATGTGGCTTGCACCACCACTAATTGTAGACTCAGTGCTTTTCCTGAATGGTTGTCTCCCAACTTCATCTCTTATTGCCCCAAGAAATCCACAGTGGCCTGATAATGCAACAACCTGCGGGACCAGAACAATTTCAACCACATCTGCATTTTATAAAGGCACAATATGGTAATTGGAGTGACCTTGGGAAAGTTCAGCAGTCATTTGTTACAGATCCTGTGTTTCTGGTGGATGCTGGTGGGAACGCTGAGTGTGGCATGCCTCCTGTGATGAGGAAGGACTTTAAAAATTCCCTGTGCTCCTTGAGTTCTGATGTCATTTTTCTCTTAACTGCAGGTCACTTCATGGGCAACAACACAGTGATTGATGTTTTGAGGAGAGAAGGGTACGAGGTAGAACACACTCCAGCTGGACAAGCCATCAACAAGTAATGCATGCTTTTATCTAGATGAGCAGCCATTGGGAGGGTGGGTTTGTAAACAATCATGAAGAGGTAGTGGCAGCTGGAACTATACCTAACAGTGAGCTAGGCTCCCTCTCTCCTCTCCAGCAATTTGCTTCCCTCTTCCATGAGCCAGTTTGGAAACAGGATTTTATTTCGTTTGGGTTTGGCTTTTTTGATGTAAACAAAACATCATCTTGGTTGTTTGGGGTGTTTTTTTTTGTTTTTTTGTTTTTTTTTTTAAAATAAACTGAAAATATCCAACCGTCACCCCGCAAGTTTTTAACTCTTAAACTGCCAGTCATAGAGTATGCATGCTTGGTTCATCAGATCTGGATGCTGTCTCATACCACATAGGCTTCCAGGCTCCTCTTTCCTCTCCTTTAAGTGCTGCCCTGCCTGTGAATACTCTCCTTCTCTTACACTGCTATTTTTGATTCTTTCTGATTACTCTCTCTCAGCCTGGAATCTGACTGCCCAGAGTCCAGCCAGCAAGCTGTCCCCATGACTGATTGCTCTCATGTTCCCTGCTCTCTTCTGCATTTTTAAGACAAGGTACTTGCTATTCTGGTTCATCTTGCAGATTGCAGTCCTTTGGGATATACCCTTACTGCCTCTTTTTATCTCTCACTGTGTGCCTTTATCCATCTCCATGATTTCAGTAAATACAGAATGCCAAATAGCCTCCTCCTCCACACTCTGACAAGAATTACATGTGCTCTCGACTCAACTCTTCCTGGACTTCTTTCCACCAGCTTAGGCTCTGCAATCCTTGTCTCCCCCTTCTCCAGACTCTTGTCAAACATGTGCTCTTGTATCTCTCAGATATCGCCACTCTTCCTTACAGTCACTGCTAAAACACCACAGTGGAAAAAAGGTTTGATCCCAGTTATGGTACTGTTTCCCTTTTATCCCCTGTGCCAGGCATGCTGTCCCTCACTGCTTACAACCCTGTTCCTCCTCCCCCATGTTTCTGATATGGGGCTGTCAGGCAGGACGATCACCTTTTTGTGCAGGGGGTATAGTGCAGAGTCTTGGTCTGTACCAGGGCCTCTGCAGATGTGGTGCAAAATAACAACGTGTTTTTCGCATACTCTGGTTGCTTCACCTTTCTCTTTGCACCACTTTTGCTGCCTTTTTCAGACCATGAGATTCAAAATCTGGCAGGTCATGGTTTTGCTATGATTCTTGACATGGACATACATCATTAAGTCTACTTCCACTGAAACAAACTGAGCCAAGACTCATCCCCATGAGTACATGAATGCAGCCCCTAACCCTGTTACCACCAATGGGCAGGTAATTTGACATGCAGAAGCATATAAGTGTTTATGGGGATAATAAAAAACACACCTGCACTGATATTTTTGTGTTGTTGTTTTTTTTTTCTCCCCAGAACATTCTTGGCTTAGGTATTCCTAAAAACAGCCATAGCAGCTTCTTAAAGCTAAAGAAAGAGAGCTTAATATGTACTTGAGATAACAAACAAAATCCAATAATGCTCTGTAAAGGTGTAGCTGTAAGGAAATCAAGGGCAGACAACTGTGGAAAAGAGAGCTAGATCTTCACCCGTCAGGAAGGTAGGTGTCAGTGATACTCAGGGTAGCTGGGCACCCAGTTCTCTGACCACATCCTGGGAGTTCAGTGTCCAGCCAGTGACTCTTGTGCCTTTGGGAGCCCTTTTGGCACTGGTTGTATCTGAAACCTTAGGATTACTGGACAGAACATCTTTCGTGGAGTCTTGATTTTAAAACTGGGTGAAGATGGCACTTTAATGTTTTCTTTGAGAAAAGGAGTTAATGTTTCTGTATGAATTGGAAACAGATTTAAAAATATGAGATGATTTTCAAGAAAAATATGACTTCTGAAGGAGAATAGCGTTTGAGGTGAGGGAAAGATCGGTGGCAAGAGTAGGTCAGAGTCCTGGGGGAAAGGTGATGGAGGGTGTCACTTGACTGCTATCCTGGGCTTGTAATAGGAGCAAATACCAGGGCAGTCTGTGTCAAACCCAATCCAGGCCACGTAAATGTGGAACCATATCCAGCTACTGTCCTAGATAGCGCCGTACACAGTCCAGTCAGTGCCTATAGACTATTTCATAGGACAAAATTGAGAGAGGAAAAAACTGGTGTTCGAACTGAAGACAGAACATTCAAATGGCTGTTCTACTGTTGGATATAGTAGGGGGTATTAGCTGAGCAGTCCTAAAACAAGAGGATGAGGAATTCTGCAACTGTCACCCTTCTCTACAACATGACATTGTGCACTAGCAGCGCAGTCTGCTGCTTTCTGTGCTCTGGCTAAGCAGAAAGTCCCTTCTGAAGTATCTTGTAGGTATCTGCATGTAGGAACACAGAAAGATGCGGGATCATTATGCATGTTTTCCTGTAACAGGCAAACTGCTGGGTGCAGTCACACAACTTCACCTGCAGACAGGGCTGCTGGAGGTGTCCTGCCCATCTGCCGGGAGAAGGAGATGAATGTCTGTAGTCGAGTGTGGAAGCAGGAGGGTCTCACAGGGGAAGAGTCAGAGATCACTCAGACAGATCTGATCTAGTAGTTAGTTTACTGAGCTCTAATCAGTAAATTTAGATATGTAAAATACATAAGTACAGATGGATTGTCAGTCAATACTCTACTATATACTACATTGAAGTTAGTATGGGATAAAAAGGTTATCACTTAAGCTTACTATACATATCTTAAATGTTACATGCATGCAAAAAATGTCATCAACCCATCAATGTCTGGTGTCTGGTAAGGGATTTCATCTCTTGGCCTTGAGGGGTAACCTTGAGAGGCACCCCTGCTCAAGGGGAGATCACCGCCGCACAGCCAGCTGCTATGGAGGGAGAGCTCAACAGGCCCTGATGGCTGCACTTATTTACAGCATAAAGTGGTTGATTTGTAGTCAGATTTTCTGTGGTGTTATGCAGTTTCAGATGCTTATCAGCCCTGTCACCAGCCAAACCATTTTTTTTTTTGTTTGGTGCCGAGTTCTCACTGATGGCGTCACACAATGGAATTAACTTTTGTTAGGCCTACTTGCTGACCATCTGCCTCCACCAAAGTTCAGTTAGTTCAAACAGGAGGAGTGCATCCATCACAGAGGGTTCCTTCTCCATGGTGTTGCCAAAGCAAGGAAGGCAAAAGAGGGGTTCCAACCACACAGCAGCACAAAGAACAGTTTATAAAGAGTGCCACAAGTTCAGTCAAGCTCCTACTGTCTTATTTTGGGCTTTAACTGTTATTCCTGATTTTAGAATGCATATATATGTTGTAAAATTTTCATCACATAATCACAGCCATAATTAAGGTGCTTCCTGACTCCTCCCTTAGCCGCTGTGCAGGGAGAGGGAACTGGCCTTGGGGAAGAAGGATGTGCTTTTGCATGCATGTGCCTCTTCCTGTGGTTGCTCAGTCGGTCCCTGGAAGAATCACCTGCAGGAAGTGTTGTGAAGGAGGTTATGTATATGAGTGTCTGTTGTTAGTAGTGTTCTGAGGCTGCAGGTAGCAAAATAAATGGCTGGCCATGCAGGATAGAGGTCATCCTGGCTGTGCCTGTAGCAATGCTGAGCTCCAGCATGGTATGGCCGTGAGTTTGGTAGGGGAGGCTGCAGGCAGCAAGGCACTCTAATCTGCAGGGGAGGGCTGGTGTCCACTCTGTGACTTTCACAGTGAAGGAACAGACACAATGAAGAGAAGCTGGGGGAAAGGGAACCATAAGCAGAGGATCTTCAAAGAGGTCAAATCAGGTCACTGAAGACAACTGGGGGCTTACTCTGTAAGGTGGAGTGAAAAGAGTGGGTGATTTGAAGATGTTGTGGAGGAGAGCCATGGAGAGAGGTCATGCCACTTCAGAGGTGATACAGTGACAATGTGACAATCACAAGGATTTTGAAAGAGATCGATAGCCCAAGGCCCATCCTGCACCAGTCTCTGTCACATAAAGTTCTCCACATGATCAGGTTGTGATTTTCCTTGCAGGAAATAAGATCAGATTATCTTCATTTTCCATCTACTCTCTCCCTCATGTTCCAGTTCACTACTTCATTTCTCTTTCTCCAGGATGGACCCTCTTTATTCTACATCAAAGAGATGTGCCCACAGTGATAGGCTAGCTAGAAAACTGCAGCCACACTGGAACACGTCTCCTTCTGGACCTCTTCCTTTTGATGCCATTTCAAGGCAGAAAGGAAACACTCGATAGTTCTGGGAAGGTGTCACTGACAGGTTTCTTCACAGTGGTCTGTGGTATTCTGTTACCTCTCTGAATTTCAGGCCAAGCCAGTCTCCAATTTTGTCTTGTTACAGAAGATTGCTGCATCTCTTCTCTTTATGAAGTAGCCATAAAGATCAGTAAGATATTTGTGTTGTGCTCTGTGTATCCACAGAGTGGATTGAGTTTGTCCAAAACGCTCATAAACAAGTAAAGAGGGGTAATCACTTTGTTCCAAACAATTAGGAGAAGAGTGGGGCAGCAAAGCCATGAGTGGATAGAAGACTGCAGACTGCCTGCCTTGGAGTATAGATGCAAGAATATTGCTTGCTCTAAGGATAACAAAACAGCTTGAGTAATCAGGGTGGAGCTCACTGTTTGTTTCTTCAGTATATCACCTTCACATGAAGCTGAATAAGCGCACCCCTTAGAGCTTTTTCTAGGGGCTTAACTGAGAGGTCCTTTGCGCTTCCAAGATTTGTCTTGTGAGAGAGTTTGTGCATGCACATAATCTCACTGCAGTATCTCACGTGCTGCAACTGCTTTGAAATCCCAGATAATGCTGCCAGCCTAATACAGGCTCTATGCAGCCAGAAAGCTGAAGGCCTGACTCCTACTCCCTCATTACTTTCTATAAAAATGTGCAAAGTTCACTTTTGATTTTTGGGAGAGCTGGGATTTCTCAGCCTCCCCCTCTCTATGTGTACGTCCATACTTGTCAACCCTTTAAAACCACAATTTCATGCTCCTTGGTGTGCTTATCTGAGAGGCAGGACACTGTTACCTCCTTTTGCAGATCAGCATGGAGACAGTAAATGCTTACCCTAGAAGTCAATGCCGCAACAGTGAGTCTGGTCCCTTGTGTGTCAGACATGTCCCCTGACCTGATCTTCTATGAAGGCTGTGCATTTACTGCTCTCTACCATCTCGCTTCTCAAAAGAGAAAATGAGATGATGGTGAATGTGGCACTGCCACGGCTGGTCTGCTTTCAGTTGCTGCAGAATAGATGGCCCAAGGGATTGCTTAATGGTATACTGAGCCATTCCGTTTGAAGGCAACCATTTGCAAGATGCATTTCTGCAGCTGTGACCACAGTCACTGCTGAGTGACTAGCTCATTACTTCTCCACCAGTGAGAGTTGTTGGTGTAGGGCTGGCTCCTTCAGCTAGTGTGCCTTAGTCATCCTGTCCCTGCCCCTTCCCCCTGCCCCCCTAGTCAGTTGCGTCTGGGCAGGAATTGCCCTAAAGGAATAATCTGTTCTGTGTTCTGCAGTACATCAGACTGGAGGAGTATGGTTTGACCTCCTCTAACTTTGAAGGCAATTCCTTTTTTGCCTCTTTCTAGGTACACAAAGTTACTCCCAAGAGTTATTCCCCCCTGAGCCAGGATCCATTATTTCCTCAGTTCCAGATTACCTCTTTTCCAAAGTTTTTTTCATTAAAGAGAATTATTTTGATCAGAATATCAACTTAAGGAAGAGGGGGCAGGAATACAAGGCAGAGAAATAAGCATCCAGCCAATACATCAGGGAGAAACGTGTTTTATATGTGCCTTGATGCATTCTGCCTCAAAACCCTTTCAAAGATTATCTGTGTTCTCTCCTTCTTCCAGCAGAAAACCCCCCAAAACCTTGTTAGCCTTTTCATCCTCATCTCCAGCACACAGCCCCTATGTTGCATCCCAGGACCTCCCACTGCTGTTGCGCCCCCAGAAGGAGGAGAAGGAAGAGCTCCTGCCTCACCTGCTGCTCCCTGATGGCATTGACGTGCTGGAGAAGGTAGACAGGAAGTACCAAAAGAAGAAGAAGAAGCAGCAGAAGAAGCAAAGACTGCGACAGTTTAATGATCTCTGGGTTCGCCTTGAAGAAAGGTAGCTAATGGCTGGGGAGGGAGGTGGGTTTGTCATGCACACTGGTCTTTAACTTAGTACGCCAAAGTTCTGCAGGAGCTAGATACACACTGAGGGTAGGATCTGACCTTCTCCATCACCCTGATTCTTGCTGAAACTTTTACTCAAGGCTGCTTGTGCTTTTAGTGACAAAACAGCTTCTTCCACATGGTTTGGTTTGTGGAAAATTAGGCATAATACAAGTGGAAGCCTTGTCTAGACCGTTTTGCATTTGGGCTTGAGGGATTGTGAACATGTGGTAGTCCTGTTTATCACAGAAGGCTGGGTCCACTGGTAGGTGGTACAGATCAAAGCCTTGGACCTTTATTCAAGAGCTGCTGCGTATGTGGAAACTGTCATATCTGGCATATGTGCTCCTTGCATTTGGACAATATTTATGCAGTATTTCCAGTCTCTGTATTATTTCAGTCTTAAGAAGCATGTGAGCCCCATGGCGTTAATGGAGATATGGAAAGGGGGATGACAACCTAATGTATGATGGAGTTAATGTGAAAAATGGAGTGTGTTGTGAGGCAAAGGTTCACACATACCCCTTAGTTTTCACCCAGAAGAGCTTACTC
Organism: Egretta garzetta; assembly: GCF_000687185.1. Taxonomy (NCBI): domain Eukaryota; kingdom Metazoa; phylum Chordata; class Aves; order Pelecaniformes; family Ardeidae; genus Egretta; species Egretta garzetta. The sequence goes on from NW_009259366.1 coordinate 651,150, forward strand.
ACCTACAAGAACTACAGCAGCCTGCAAAAAAGCCAACTTCTCCCTCACTAGCTACACTTAGGCCTGTGGCTGAATGTGTACTGTAATGTTTCCCTCCTGTCAGATAGCACACAGACTTCAGTCTGCTCTCTTTTGTACTTTGTGTCTCTCTGCCATACTCAGGTTGAAAGCAATTTATTTTTATGGTGCTGTAAATAACCAGACAGGTCAGAATTATGGAGAAAGGCCAGCAGTTCTTGAAATGAAGCCTCTACATTCTTTTTTGTTCCTCTGAAGAGTATTTCTTCCTGCTCCCCAAGGTACTGAGTGTATCAGGGTTCTCCTATGCCACTCCTGTCGCATCCCTGGGTCCCAGCTGTACCACTGCTTTGAGTAATATATAGCCCAGGCTGGCTGCAAGTGGTTCCACCAACTGTTCTGTTCCAAGCATTCAGCCATTGTCAGGCTTTTCAGACCAGACTCTTTTTCCTCTTTTCTAGAGTAGTTTTGTGCGCTCTCTCTGCTCCTCCTTCTAACCTAAGTGTGAGTAGTTTGGAGAGAAAGGGAAACAAATGTACATGAAGATTTGCGTGCCCCTTGGCAGATTTGCACACAGTCCGAGATTCAGCAGTATAGTGAATCCTTATGTTAATCACATTTGATTTGGTATTTTAGTGTGTCATTTACTTTCTGTCATTTACTTTCTATTAATGATACCAGCTGTTTACGAATGGGCTTTTAGAGCTTCCGTGGACAGCGTGTTTAGTTGAAACTCTAAGGACTGATTTGGAGTCTCTATGATCTCAAGCTTGCACACTGACACGTTCAGCATTTCAGACGCAGTTGTTCCCATGAAGCTCAGGGGAGTCAGTGGGTGCCCTGATGTGAGATATGCATGCACTGGCAGCATCACTGCCTTCAGAAGAAGAGGGAAGGTGGGAGGATGTGCTGCTGTGACTAAATTGGAGGTACATTAGGGCAACATACTGGACTGCAGGTACTGCGAGGCAATGGTGAGGTAAAAGCTAATGACAGCTTAGGAAACTACTGCATAAATATGGGAGCAGCAAATGCCTCCTTTCCTTTTCTTCTTTTGTAATGTTTCCTTTCTTCCCCTACTAGTTAAGTCATCCTTTGTGCTAGCAACTTACTCGGGCGCTAGGTGATGAGTTCTTTTTAGGGGTGAGTCTTTAGTAGCAGAGAGCTTGAACGTCTGGAGACGGAGCTGATGCGTGGCAGCGCTGGAAAGCCGAGCGATGCTCACTGCGGCCGGGGGGGCTGCCGCGCCCTCGCTGCAGAGGGGGGGCCGCGAGTGC
>NW_009259366.1:653565-663566 GCF_000687185.1 Egretta garzetta
CCGTTGCTATCAGCGTTCCGCGGGGTGCGCAGGCTGACAGGTGTCTTACGTGTGGGCTGTTCACAGCTTTCCTCCCGTGAGCCTGGAAATGTGAAAGGTGCAGCTGAAGTGATTTAATACAGGCTTGTAGTGGGCTTGGCAGGGTTGCTTTGTTTTCTGCTCCTGCATGCATCAGCTGTCAGCTGTATTTCTTCGATGTGCTGCAAGCTGGCTTCTCTCCAGTTACTGTTCAAACCTTCTGTGGGGGCCTCTGGGTATGGAAGGGTAAGTGTTTTTAAAAAGGATACTAGTTGCCTTCAATTTCCCAAAGCGTTTTTGTTAATGCAGCTGGCCAAAATAAGGTGAGAAAGGTACACAGCAGCTGCGGAGTGGGTGCAGGAGAAATGACTCCGCTTTTGTAATTGGCAGGTAGACTTGCTTTTAACTTTGTCCGAATTTGTCTGCTGGTTCCACACAGCACAAGGCCCTGGGATGCATGTCAGCCTTACAGTTGTGGGGCAAGCATGGCTTTCGATCCACTGCTGAAGAGAACACCACCTGTGTAGTATCTGACTCTTCTGATTTGTGACCTGCTGTGCTGTGGGAGCTCCCCCAGTTGGTATTAGCAGAGTTGGTATTAGCAGCCTGGAGCATACAAATTTCTCTCCTCTGTCAGGTGTTGCCATAATGGGAGTTCAGCATCATGTGCTCTGACTTGGTTTCTGCTCATCACCATCTCAGAGTCCTCACAACCACTGGGAGATACTCTGGGATGTAGTGATCTTTTCCCAGTGAGTCTAGGATGTGTTTCTGGAAGTGGCTCTTCCTCTCCTTAAAGGATGTCATGTAAGCCCTTTGTAATTCCTGACCTGTGGAAGGGAACATGCAGTATAGCAACAAGTTTGGTCCACGCTAGGATGCACGTACAGAAGCATGGCTGGGGAAGACTGATTGAACTGAAAGCAGGCACCTCACTCCTGCTGTGCGCAGCATGTGTCGTTGCAGTGACACTCCTCTGCAACAACACTTGTTTTGTTCTTCTTACATATTTTCTGCTTAGCTGAAGGTCTGCCTGGAGAGTGCTAGGACTACGGTTGTCTTACCCACCTGACTGACTGTGCAGGAGCAATGGGCAGGCTGTCTGGGTAGACGGGTGTTTCGATGCTGTCTCCATCCTCCTCAACCTCTTCCCCGTTCCCCCTCAAGACTGCTTTGCAGTTCAGCTGGGCAGCATCCACATGGGGTGGCGTGGGAGCGGCCCACACCTCTGAGGAAGGGACAAGGCAGTGCTCTGCCATTAGGAGACACAGTCCTTCGGTGAGTGTGGAACCAGTACAAGACCATTCCCAGGATCCCAGAAGACTGACAGTGGGGTACTGACCACCTCCTGCTCTGTGGGCATCAGGCAGTTCTGGGCTGGGTCTGGACTGACGTTCTTCTCTTGCCTTGCAGTGCTACCGACCCTCCTCCCCGGATCCGCATCATTAATGGCTACATCACAGTTGAACCCCAGCCCTGGGGCTACGGACGGTCTAGTCACACTCGCACGGATACTGGCAGCACTCACCAGCTTTCCTATTCTCTTTTCCTCTTGCTACTGACTTTGACTTTGCATATGATAAGGCTGCACTGAAACACAGGGGGAGCCAAGCTGCAGGGCTCTTGCCTCAAAAAGAAAAACGAAACTGATGTGAAAAAAACAGAAATAGAAGACTCTGAGTGGGACACCTGTTCTTTGGGGTGTTCTTAAACTGCCTCCTTTTCCTGAATCTGGATCATTAACACTATTAACTGGTTTGACCTGCCCAATACAGGAGAAGATATTTTAATTAAAGAGTTATTTATCCTTCTCTTGCAGAAGAATGATTTCATGTTATCCCATAATGCTTTGGGGAAATTATGATGTCGCTATAACATAGCTGTTGTTTAGCTGTATGAGCCCAACTAAATTACATTTTTTTCACCTTCAGTGCCTTGTAAGAAGATTTACACACACCACTAACTTGTTTCTTAGAACGGAACATTTTTGTCATATGAGCACAGCTGGGAAAGAGAGGTTGGTATTTTATGTCAGTACTGGTAATGCATTTAATTCTTGCTTGTTAGGGCTCCAGATTACATACAAAGGTTCATGACAACACCTTCTGCAGTAGAATAAACCAGTAAAGACTTCTGAACAGAAGGTTTCTGTCGTCTGTTTGGTGCTGTTGTGAGATGGGTACACCTGAACCTCCAATGGCCAGACAAGTCTCGTAAGCACAAACTAATATACATTTAAGGAAAAAAAAAACTACTAGGGAGCTTCACAACCATACTGTTGGACACTTCCAGAATAAGTAGTTCTCAAGAGGTATTTTCAGAAGCCCAGACGCAGGTTTTCCCTCTCTTTCCAAATCACAAATATATTATTATTTTATAGCTGGATTCCCTTTTGGGGAGAAAGAGCTTGCTTTTCCTTTTCTGCACAGTTAAACTTCATTCTAGGAAATCCTTGCAAGTTTTCTACTGATTTCAGTGGAAATTCTCAGACTTTCCAAATTGTTTTAAGTCCTTTGCTGTCTACTTAAAAAAGGACATGCTCTTGAATGTTGGATGTAGGAAGCTTGGAAGTGGTGATGTGTAGTTTTCTGCATTCGTGCAGGATGTCCTCTTGTGATCACACTGACTCATTTTGTAAGCAACATATCCCTCCCTCCTCTGAGGAGGGTTTCGTTGCCTGGGAAGGTCTCGTAAGTTTCATCCATGGGAGGGCTTGGCGCCAATGTGCCTGGTACCTTGGAAACAAAGCGGGCACCTGCCCCAATGAGACAACAAACTCTCGGGTTTTCCTTCTTGTGCATGTACATGTGCTTTGCTACTTTTTTCATTGCCTATAAAAAGTTCCTCTTTTTCTCATCTTTCTGCTGCACGTTGGAGGAGGAGGAGCAAATGGTTCCAGCTTTCCTAACAGGATTTTCACCTCTTGATCTCAAATTTCACTCCCCCTTCAGAAGGACTGAACCTCAACAAAGCCTCACTCTGCTGAGGAAAACAGAGAAAGGAGAGGCCAAATATTCCAGTTTGCAGCAGCACTGTAGGGAATGAAATATATCTAAGCTGGGGTAGAAGATGGCACCATCTCATTCTGTATTCCTTCTTACAGGGAATGCTACAGGTCCCAAATGCGTTCTGGCTTCCTTGGTTTTACACAGCAGCCGGGCTGGTGGTGAGCTCTCCCCTGCCTCTCTCTCTCTGGCTGGTCTTTCACTGTAAACTGGCATAGACCTGGTGGGTCCAGAGCCATTTTCCTGAGCCTGAATATGGCCTGAAGGGAGCAGATGAGATGAGGGATAGTTTAGTTACAAAGATGCACTGCAAGTTTGACAAACTGAGCACATACTTGTGTGTATTTACCAGTGCATCTGAGGGGGCCACAAGAAGGTGACACCGTAGTGTGTTCCGCCACTTGCTAGCCTATGCATTGGTACTGCTTCTCCTCCCTCTGTGCCCTGTCCTTCAGAAGTGCATGACAAGGTGTGACACAGGTCCAAAGGGCTCTGGAAGCACTGGGAGAAGGGGCTGAAGCAGAGCTTCCATTTCTTTTATCCCTTACAAGAAAAGGGCTGCTGTGTAAAACAGCCCCAGGCCGACTTCTCCCTTTGTTCCCCTCTCAGTGGTTGCTCCTGAGCTTTGCCTCTGTGAGAGAGCTGAGTTGAGTGGAACATTCACCAATGTTTTTCTTAGGTTGGCATGAGAGAAGAGTAATTATAAAACATGCGGGAATAACAGAGACCTGAAGTAGCACTACAGATAATTCAGTTCTGGTGGTGTAACTCATTTTGTAGCCTGTTTCCAAGTGCCTGACTGTCAGGGAAATAGAAATGTCCTTAAACTCTGTGTGCCTACAGAGGCTGCATGCTGGGAGTCTTTCTGCAAAGAAATCAAATTATTTCAAGGTATTTTTGAGGGTCTCATGGGCTTGGCTTGATACCTGTGAACTAAACTGGTGGTTCCTATCCCTCACTTTTTCTTCCAGACCAGTCATTGCTGACTGTCCATGAGACACAAAAGTCTTGAAAGTGTGACTGGTATGAGAGCAGAACCTTACTCCAGCTGCACATGCTACTCAGCTGTTTACAGTGACCACTGAGGAATGCTAGGTTTGGGTCCAGTTTTTTCTCCCTAGCTCCAGAACAAGAAAAGTTTCCCAGAACTGGAAAAGCCCAAGAAACCAAGGCCAATGTCTGCTCAGGTACCACCCTTCTCTGGCCACAGAGCGTCAGAAAAGGAAGCGTTCCCACCATGTGTCTGGGAGCCTTCACTGTCTCTCTATCCATCCCTCCCAAGCAGTTGAGAGAGCTTTTGTTGCCTTGCAATTGAGATTCAGTCAGGCTTGTGATGACTAGCAGACTTGAGTCAGAAATCACTGTGAAGGTGGAGGTAACTTCTTTCTTCAGTGGTGGGGCTGAAGGCTCCTGTTGTCTCCTGAGCTAGGTGCCTCCACATCTTCTGAGTGCTATAACAAAGCATTTTTTGTTGTATCTGAACATCCTGCTCTCCCTTTTCCATTCTCATTCCTTTGTACTTACTAATTAGCCCGTGCACTTTGCTCTTCCCCTTCCTGCTTAAATTGTTTTCATAAATCATATCTCCAGTGTTCTCTGTGAACAGATTTGTTTTGAGATGATTGGGACTCTTGCCATAGGTTCCTTGTGGTCAAGATTTCTCTTCCTCTGTTGGGAGGCTGATATTTGCAAAGTTATTAGTAGAAATTTAAAACATAACCACTTCAAAATGTGCTGGTTTGGTAATTCTGCACAACACTTGGATTAAATTGTAATGTTGGAGAATATGGGTTATAACCATCACTGTTGTTCTGCAGTGTATTGTGAATTCTTGTGACTATTTGTTGCTTGACTAAGCTTCGCTAATGAACTACTGTATTATAACATATACTTTTTAATTATTATAAAACTTCACATTTATGTATATAGCTAGGAAAAAAAGGCAGACAAACATCCTCCTTGGGAAAAAGGGCTTGCCTATAAATTCCTATTTCCCGAGATAGTCAGCACTTGCACTTTATTTCTACTTGCTGATGAAATGGACCAGGCATTAGTCACGATTTCTTCTGAACTTCGTTGAACTTCCCAACAGCTACCTCCTGCAATTTCACAGCTTTTCCTTTTGGCTGCTGGTCACTTCTAACGCATTGAAGCTTTATTTTCTGGTATGACATTTGGTTAGCAACCGGGATTTCCTGCAAAGCATTGCAGGAGGCATGACTTCACCCAGTGTGCTTTTATACACAGTAATGTCCTCTTACCTGACACAGCTTTTCTGTGGGCTGTAAGTGGCCCTTACTGAGCTGGGTATCCAGCTAGGGTCCATGCTATTTGGATGTGAAAAATAAAATTACTGAAAGAAAAAAAAATCTTGTTCTTCAGATAGGGTCTAAAAATTTACGCATCCCTCCTAAGCAATAATTTTAACAATGTGAGAGGGGATGCATAAACTGTGCCGATTACCTCACTCTTAACCTCTGATATGCCTTAAGGACCTTGCATGGTTTTGTAATTTTAAAGGTGCAGTAGCATAAAAGAACGCAAAGTAAATGCAAAAAAACTGGCTCAGTGGTTCACATTTCTTTCCTTTGAAACTTTGGAAATAAATAGGGTGTTTTTTCTGGTTTTGGCCATTCATGTAGCAAAATTATACTTCTAAAACAGGGGGAAAGTGCAGGAGTTACAAAAGGTGGGTAAATAAATAGAAATTAAGATATCTAAGCATTTTGTTTCTTTTTTTCTCTGTGCTCCTTTTTACCCTCTGCAACAAGGCTTCAGGGGAAAATATGGGTGCTCTTCAACTGGTGAGAAAAGAGCCAGGCACTGAAAGAGCAGAGCACTCTCTTCAAACACCAGGGTAGTCCTGTGGCTGGTCTGTTCTCTTCCCGGTAGAGTTGAAGCTGCCATTACTCTGTAAGTAATATAACAAGCTGGTATAGTTCAGTGGGTTGTTATGGCCTCTTTTGATCAGCTATTTAAAACACTGTGACACAGTCAGTGTGTAGAAATTGGGTTGAAATCTCCTATTTAGATACCCAAGGAATGTGCTTTAGAAGATGTATTTCTCCAGTGGCTTGTTGACTAGCAAATGTGGACAAAATGTGTTATTTACCCTTTGTCACAAAAAATAAAATCTAAGCCATTAAAATTAATAAAGAAAAGGTGATCTTGTTACATCTGTGGTGAAACTGATTACTATTTTCTACCTTTCTACTCTGCTTCATCCAAATTGCTATTCTGTAACCACCAATGAATGCACATGAGGTTTATTCAGGTCAGGTCTCATGCTGAAATTAATTTACCTTTCAAGATCACAGTCTTGTTGTGGTGCAGGTTTGTCCACATTGAGAAGACTGTATATATCAGTAAAGGCTGGAAAAAGTCTCTATCACAATATGTTTACAGTCCTGCCTGCGAGCAGGCCACAGCTAGGCTGAGCGGGTTAAATAGAATAAAATTAGAAGGACACAGTGTTGCTGGGTGTTTCCTGTGCTTCAGGAACAGCCACCTGGCATTTACACTCCAAAGACTGCTTTGAAGATACCTATGGCAGAGAATTGAGGCTCCTGTCTTTGGTCCCCTGAATTTTTCTGAGGTGTCTGTCTTTCCATAATGGGTATTTCCAGCAGTTTTCAGCTATACCTTATCCAAGAGCTAGGTTTTCCAGTGCTCAAGCAACCAGCTGTTTCCTGCTGGTGTCCAGGCAACTGGGCATCAAACAGTTCAGAAAACTTCCACCCCACCAACATTCTGTTTGACAGTGGCTAATTGCCTCTGATTATACAACTTGTATCTCGAGTCACTTAATCCTTCAGGTCACAAAACCCATGGAGAGTTTATTCCCTCCTACACTGCAAAAAGTGAAAGCTGTGGATTTTAAAAAGTCATTTGCATGTGTCTTGATATCATTTGTCTGTAGATGCATAAATAATTGAATAGCCAGGATGACAAATACTTTGCTGTCACAACTCTCTCTGTGATGCTTGTGAGAAATGACTACGAGTCTGTTGTGCATTATCTCTTTTGTTTATTTTAACACCCTCCCTTCAAGTCACTATAAGTTTATGCAGCTGAAGACAAAAATGGTATTTTGCCTTTGTTTCCTGACAAATTTTTGCATTGTCTCAGTTCTCCTTACTCCTCTTCTCCGCAACCCCCACTCTAGCTCTAAATTAGTTTGTGCGATTTCAGGCAATACCGGCAGCAGGTTGGGGGACCTGCTTTCTACATGTAGACACCCAGTGTGGGAACTGCCTCCGGGGTCCCCATAAAACAAGGAGCAGAGCTAATGCGTTTTTGCTGTCAGGTAGCTCTGGGGTTAAAATTTTGGGTAAGACCTGTTTTCAGCTCACTCTCCCCTGGATTTGAAGTCACAGCTCCTTCAGGTGCAGTCTAGTACCCAGTGAGAAGTTAACTGGGGGAGATAGTTCCTCTCTGCTTAGGGTGCATGGAATATATTAATGTTTCTTAAGCAATGGGTGAGCAGGACTTAAGAGCTTAGGAACTGGCATCTGCCAGAGATAGGTGTGATCAGCTGCTGGAAGGCGGCCTTCCTGCAGCCATTTCTGTGCTGTGTATTTGATAGTCAATGAATTCAACATGTAAACATTCCTGGGATGTGTTTGAGGTTATCAAAGGGTGGCAGAGTATTTCAAAAGATGCACACAACCCTGATGATCAGCCCTCTGAATGATTCAAACCTTGCCATACTCGCAGTACTTATCACTGAGGGTTAGTGCACATGACACAACGTACACTGGGAGTATCAACCCTGTCCAAGATGGTTTTGCCTACTGTATGTCTTCTCTGTATGGCACAGTGGGCCAGCTTGAGGCTGGTCTGATTAGCTGCTGGTGGAGCCAGACTCCTTGAGGACTGAGCTGGTGCTCCTTTTGTGGAGTTGCACCAGGTGGTATAGACATACTCAGAGAAACAAAGCAGCTCTGACCCTGTGATTAAAAAGGAAACAGAGCTCTTAACAAAGTTGCACTGAACACTTCAGATCAAAAAAAGTAAGAGTGTTCATCTACTTCCTCCCTCTTCCAGAAACCAAAGCTTCGATTTTTTTAAAGCCCCTCTTATTAATTTAGTGAGTATTCACTATAATCCTATAAACTTTTGCGTAGAGTTCAGTGGAAGGAGGTGGGCCCTTCTAAAGAAATAGTAGGAATCAGATATTTTGCTTGTGTTCAAATTAGCAATAGAAGAAAATAAGCCCCTGTCTTTTCAAGTTGCATTGCAATAGATGTGCTGCTGCACGCAATCACACCTTACGTTTTTGTGGTGATGTGCCAAGTTCGTCTGCTACACGGCTTTTCAAAATGTCCCAGAAAATTCATTTTGCATGTTTGATTTGAAGATAGTGGAATGTTTTAAATAAGTATGAGCTCACTGGCCTGCCCCAGAGTTTGCTAGCGGGCAAGGCAATTTTCTGAGACCTTCCAATGGTGGGTGCCAGGCCTCGGTTCTATGTGGAAGGCAGGTGAAGTTTTGTGCTGGACTTTAGTAACACACTGGGTAATTATGTGCCAATATAGCTTCAAGGATATAAATTCACACCTGAGTAGATCAAATGGACAAAGGCTATTAAAAGAATTGGAGCAGAAATGCTACAAGCAACAAGAATCTTGAATATCAGTCTCCTACTCTATCACAAAAGGTAATGTGTAACGTCACTACAGTAGTTACACGTCTGTATTTAGCAGACCACATAAAACAGCTGTCTGTCTTGGGGCTTTAACGTTTCCAAGCACTTTGCCACTGTACAAACACCCCACCCATTCAGAAGAATTTAGCCATTTCCATTTCTAAGTAGACAACCCACATCCAGGCTTCTGTGAGATGTGCATGTACACAGGCTGTTTTCCCCACATTAAACTTATGCTGAAATGTTAGCTTCTTAAATGGCACATAACACTATTTCTTTTCTGCAGTGTTGTGTGCTTCCTCTGTAGCTTACATTGCTCACCAATAAATTTGTGCTGCCTATGGCGTTAGAATATAATAATGAAAATAGTGCTTTGCAAAGGAATTTGTTCTCTAGAAGACGATTTGGGACCAGTGTCACTGTGGTGAAGCTTCTTCATATTCACAATGGTACAAGAAAATATGAAGGCTTTGCCACCAGAAATCACAGAATTGTTTAGGTTGGAAAAGACCTTTAAGATCATCAAGTCCAATCATTAACTGCCATCCCACCACTAAACCATGTCCCTAAGCACCTCGCCTGCCCTTCTTTTAAATACCTCCAGGGGTGGGGACTCTACCACTTCCCTGCGCAGCCCATTCCAGAGCCCTGACAACCCTTTCAGTGAAGAAATTTTTTCTTAATGTCCAACCTAAGCCTGCCCTGGTGCAACTTGAAGCCATTTCCCCTCGTCCTATCACCCGTTACCAGGGAGAGGAGACCGACTCCCACCTCACTACAGCCTCCTGTCAGGCAGTTGTAGAGGGTGATAAGGTCTCCCCTCAGCCTCCTTTTTTCCAGGCTAAACAACCCCAGTTCCCTCAGCTGCTCCTTATAAGACTTGTGCTCCAGACCCTTCACCAGCTTTGCTGCCCTTCTCTGCACTACCACCAAATGGGGCCTAAGATCCATTCGTATTTTGCTGAAGGTTCATGGGCTGGCAGGAGAGCCTCTTCAAGATTGCTCAAGCTTCTTCAAGCTTGATGCTTGAATTGCCTGGATGTGTGGGAGTTCAAACAGAATAAAAGTATTCCACTCAGCTGAATTCACAGCATTGTTCATTTATTGATTATTGGGGTGCAGTTGTCCATTATCTGCTTGGGAGGTAAAGCTGTAATGCTGGAGTTGTTTTTTGTGGTAAGACTCAGATCTGAGGAAAATCAGTTGTGTTGAGAATTCTGTGTTTTCGTTTGTGGTTAGCCTAAGAAGTCAATAGCCAGAAAGGAAATTAGGCAAATAAAACAGTTCATGGAAGAGCTGACAACCTCTGCCTGAACATTTCCGCACTTAGA
>NW_009259366.1:663576-664147 GCF_000687185.1 Egretta garzetta
AGGAAGTGAAACTCATAATCCGGGAAACATTGGGGTGAACCACCATGAGCAAACACACAACAACAAACCCAGGAAGCCAGGTGTCAATGATGAACTACAGTACAGACATTGGTTTACAGCCTGAAAAATGACAAAAATACCATTTCCATAATTTCAACGGTGGCTGCTAGTTGACTTTTCTTCAAATACTCAGGTTTTACTGAATTTGCTACCTGTTTAGTCTCAGCGACTTCATCTGGTAATGTGTTCAAGATCTGACTTGGAATTTCCTCCACATGAATTTCATTAAAACTCAAATTTGTTTTGAAATTTCTTCATGCTAGCAATTTGGGGACTGCAATTCTTGATGCATTGGTTCTGTTTTTATAATTCAGCGTAAGTGTGTGTCCTGGTTTCGGCTGGGATAGAGTTAATTTTCTTCATAGTAGCTAGCATAGTGCTGTGTTTTGGATTCAGTACCAGAAGAATGTTGATAACACACTGATGTTTTCAGCTGTTGCCAAGTAGTGCTCAGACTACTCAAGGACTTTTTGAGCTTCTCCTGCTCAGCCAGGTGCATAACAAGCTGGGA
>NW_009259366.1:664194-664968 GCF_000687185.1 Egretta garzetta
CATTGTGCATCACTTGTTTTATATATATTCTGTATATTCTCTTACTATTATTATTATTATTATTATTATTACTATTGTTTTTCTTCTCTCTTATTAAACTGTCTCTATCTCAACCCACGGGTCTTACTTTTTTTTTCTTTTCTCCAATTCTCTCCCCCATCCCACAGAGGGAGGGGGGGGAGTGAGCGAGCGGCTGCGTGGTGCTTAGTTGCCAGCCGGGTTAAACCACGACAGTGTGCTGTAGAACTAGAGGTGTTTAAAGCCAGTCTACTCGTTATGTGGAAGACCATAATGCATTAGAGGGCTCTGTAGCACCTCTGCCTTGATGCACGTACCCTGCCAGACCTCTCTGGGGAATCTGGTACTTCATAATCTCTCATATCCAAAAGAATTAGGGTTCAATCCAGACTGACTGCTGGACTAGCAAATTAAGAATGAAGGAAGTTTCAGTGAACTTTACATCCTCTGTTACAATGAGGCCAGCCTTCAAATTGGGAGATCAAGACATGAGTTAGAATTTAGGCTTGAAATGCACGGACAAATGTTAATCAGTATTATAAGCAGCCATGACCTCTAGCAGCTCCAGAGCCTCCAGGTTCCTCCTGCTGGGCAGCTGGAGCCTGGTCCAGGGGCAAAGGGGTCTCTGTCCCAGACGGTGAACACAGCTGATACATTCCCATTTGCAGGTTCAACCATTAGTGAAGCTGAGGACATATCCCAGAGACAGGCAGGCCAGGAGTACATGTGCGCACCCCCACCCACACCCCCACAACA
>NW_009259366.1:665868-666288 GCF_000687185.1 Egretta garzetta
CCCCACACCCACCCACACACAGACCACCCCAAACCCCCCCCCCCCCACAGCCCAAACCCCCCCCCCCCCAGACTCACACACTGCCACCCCCCCACCAACTCACACCCATACAAATACCCCGCAACCCACACACCCACTCAACACCGCGCCCATCCACAACTATACCCCCACAAGCATAGAAAGACACACCGCTACACCCCGGCTCACACACGTGCAAATACCTCCCACCACACACGCCCACACGCACGCACCCACACACCCATACCCGCAGACACCCCCGCCCCCACAACAATACCCACACACACATACACCCACTCAACACCCACATCCATGCACACGCAGGTCAACACAAAGACCCACCCACACACCCAAACACACACCTGCAAACACAAAGACCCACCTGCACACCCAAACACCACC
>NW_009259366.1:666467-668343 GCF_000687185.1 Egretta garzetta
TGCCAGGCTCACATAAAACGTGAGCACGGGCAGCCAAGTCCCCTCGTCCCCGCCAGCTGCCGAAGATGGAAGCGCGCGCGTGCTCTCCCCCTTCGCCTCCCGGTTCAGAAGCCCACACGCAGCTCTGGCTTGTACTGGCATGGCCAGTACAACACCCCCCGCTGTCCAGCCAACAGCCCCACCCAGATTCTGAACACTTTTATGCGCTTCACAGGTCTCCTGCTCACCACCTCGTCCAGCCAACAGCTCCAGACCTCCCACGCTCATCTCGCAGGTACCTCACGTTCATGAGTCCCCCCAGCACAGACCCTCTGCCTGCCTGGTGGCCCTGCCCAGATCCAGTGCCTTCCACTCTCTGGCTGTTACAGCGGGAGGTTTGCCGGTCCCTGCACATGGCAGGTTTGTGGAAGATACGGACCCCCACGTGCCTGTGACTTGACGTCCCACTCCAGGAGCTGGAGCTGAGCTGCTTCATTCTCCCCAGTCCCTCCCTGTTATGGATTTCAGGACACACCGTTCCTGTCCTGGTGCCTGGTGGCAAAGATGCCTGCTATCTCTTGTTGTTAAGAAAGGATTCAGCAAGAGGTCAGGACCAGCTGCAGTGATCGGGCACAGGGCATGGTCAGGCAAGCCCACTGACCAGCAGTGTTTTATGTGCAACTGGCCCCTTTCATATGACTTTCTGTCTATTCCCTGGCTGTCTTCCTCCCCAATCCACTTCCACTAAACTTTGTAAATTTTGTATTGTCCCTCAGACCCCCCTTGGGCATCTCAAATCCTCACAGTCCTCTTCTTTCCCCTTTCTTATCAGTTACAAAGTCCAGGTGGCCACCCCCCAAGCTGTTCCTGGGAGTTCCTCTCAATCACCCATCAGTTAGTAACCAGAGACTTCATTCTTGGCATTGTGTCTTTAATTTGTTGCCTACCAGGTTTGCGTCTTCATGTGTTCTTGCTTATCAATTCCCCTTTTACTCATTATCCCCTTTGCACTGAAAAGGTCCTTGATCAGATAACCTTAATGAAGCAGATACTCTTGCCTTCCTCATAACCTTACAAGACCTACTGCACAGGACATTCTCTAAGCCAAATGACAGAAAGGCAAGTGATTTTTTGTTGCTGTTGTTGGCAACTCGTATTTGTGTCACAGCAGAAGCAGAGTCCAGGGCACAACATGTATCAACCTCACGTTTTAAAGCTTCCTTTGCTGAAACCAAGTCCATGGTGCTAAAACAAAGAAACAAAACTGTCTCTGGAAATGCATCATGGAATGACAGACTGCAGGTGATGCTGTAAAGATGGCTAGCATGACACTTGAAGCTATTAGCTCGTCTGACTGCCTGATGCAGCTCTAGCCAGCAGCGCCTTACACTGAGCCAAAGGCGCTGCATGGAAGCAGTGTGAAACAAGGAAGCTGCTGCCAGCATCTCAGGATCTCTACGTGTACCTTACTCGTAGCTTGCAAACCATCTATGGCTTGCTGGGACTGTGGCCGCTAGCTGGATCCCACAGAAGACTCAGGGATAAGCCTTGCCCCAGGCAGGGAGCTGAGATCTGATCCTTTCATAAAAGCCAAGGGATTTCCCCCAGCACCTCATACAGCTATGGTTTGCCACGCAAGCAAGTGCTGTTTTGGTCTGTGGGCACCACATGAGCAGGTATCTTGGACTTTGGGACCTGTTAGTCTCGGGCCATACCAATACATTTTGTTGTCTGGGCAAATAATACCAGCTGAGCCCATCTTGCCTTCTCCCTCCCCAACAATTTTCTCTTGGAAACAAACAGCAAGGTAAAGACCATGTTCTTCTAATTTAGTACAGATCTGTGATGCAAAACTAGTGAATACAGTGCTTGGCCTGACCAAATCGTTGGGGTTCAG
>NW_009259366.1:668383-671313 GCF_000687185.1 Egretta garzetta
AGTCTATTATTGAGGCCTGAAGAAAAATTTTGGGGTCCCAAATATCTCCCCAAGTCTTAGTACTTGGTCCCCAGACAGGGCAAGGGGAAGATTCTCACCAACTTAGACAACAGATTGTTCTGGAGCACCAAGGGAAGGCTGGAGACTTTCTTACATAAAAAATAATCAAGCCATCCATCCATTCCTGTTCAGTAATAGCCTTGTTCTGTAGGGCAGTAATTCTCCTCTCTGGCAAGACCAGTGTATTTCTGGCTTATTGGGCTGTGGCCATCACTGTAGACTGACAGTGGAAGAAGACGCTCTGCATGCCTCCATGTAGACTTTCTAGGATTTGCAGATTAAGTGATGGTGGGAACTTTGCTATTCATTTTAGCTACTCCAACAAAACACTACTCATGGATTAAGAAACTTCTTTGTCTAAAACACATCACTTTTGAGCTGAAACTCGTCCTTTAATCTGCTTTCCCAAGGCTCCTGATTATCTATTACTATGGCTAAACAGGATACCAAGAGAACAGACCACTTACAGCATTCATACAGGCGCTCAGAAAAAGCAAGAAAAAACAGGATGTGTGCCTTTCGTGGTAATGTCTGCCCGATCTTTGGGATACTTCATCTTGACCTGAGGTAAGAACTCCTGGTTTTCACAGAAATTCTTTTATAGTCATCAATTATGAGTGATTCAGATGTCAAGCCATTCACAAAGATGCTGGAATAATGCAGTATCCCTCAGCTAACACTAGATGTTGCCCATGTGCTTTAAAGCTGATACTCATCATCCAAAACAGAGAAAAGCTTGCTTGAGGGCTTTAGAACTGCTAACCTGGGTACAAGCTACAGGCATCTTACTCCAGAGTTATTTCAGTCAGCAGTACCAATATTCTTCACTATGCTTCACTTTATCTCGCTGTTACTTCATCTTAGTTTTCTCACCACTCTTTAGGCCTGGCTAGTCTCATCTGAATGGTGATTTGAAAGGAAATTCTTAACTGTCTTCTTAAAATATTCACTCTGTTTTTCGTTACCTTTGTAAGAAGCAGTGCTACCCAGGGTGGAAATACGCACACTTCAGGGAATATGCCAAAGTTGGCTAAGCCTCCAAAATATACTAAGCATCCAAAATATCCACTTTCTATACCATGCAGAGCATCTTTGTGCTATGCCGGTTGTTCTGTTTGTGACGTTGTTGTCTGTGGGCAAAGAAAATGTATATGGTTAAAGCACTGAAATAGGAAGTTGGAGTACATTGTTCAGATCCTTGCTTGGGCACAGGACTTTAACTGTTTCAGGCAAGTAGTTTTGCTCTATTTGTGCCTTGCTGTCCCTTTTCTTAAGAAGGGACCAAGGGGTGCTTCCTTCGCACATGGGGGTGTTACTTTCTTAAGTATCTAAGTGCTTGGATGGGAGTGGTAAAATTGTGTGGGGGAAAAGTACACTTAGGGACTAAAATTACCTGTATTGAGAATGGGAAGTCTATCTCAGAATATTCAGCTCTCTAAAGTACGATGTATTTGGGGAAATTAATGGCCAGTGTACAGCCTTGGCAGCCAATTCCCCTGAATCCTGGCCAGATCACTGCTCTTCCTCTTGTGAGGCATACCTTGAAGTGAAGTCTTACTCATCTGCAAATTCTTCAAAGTGCTTTTATCATCACTCTTTCAGAGAAAATCAAACCACAAGTGCTCTGAATTCCGTCCTGACCATAAGGAGGCATCAGGCTGTCTGTATACTCATGACTCTACTTTAGGAGACCCCAAGCTATTCCCTCCTCTTCCCCTTCTTAGTTTTTACATCAGGGGGTTGCATGTCACAGAATCACAGAATGGCAAGGGTTGGAAGGGACCTCGGGAGATCATCTAGTCCAACCCCCCTGCTAAAGCAGGTTCACCTAGAGCAGGTTGCATAGGACATTGTCCAGGAGGGCTTTGAATATCTCCAGAGAAGGAGACTGCACAACCCCCCTGGGGCAGCCTCTTACCAGTACGCTGTCTCCCTCAAAGTAAAGAAGTTTTTCCTCATATTCAATTGAAAGCTCTTACGTTTCAGTTTGTGCCCATTGCCCCTTGTCCTGTCGCTGGGCACCACTGCAAAGAGTCTGGCTCCATCCTTGTGACATCCACCCTTAAGATATTTGTATGTGTTGATGAGGTCCCCTCTCAGTCTTCTCTTCTTCAGGCTGAACAAGCCCAACTCTCTCAGCCTTGCCTTGTAGCGGAGATGCTCCAGTCCCCTTATCATCCTTGTTGCTCTCCTCTGGACTCTTTCTAGGAGTTCCTCACCTTTCTTGAACCGAGGAGCCCAGAACTGGACACAGTACTCCAGGTGGGGTCTCACCAGGGAAGAGCAGAGGGGGAGGATAACACCTCCCTTGACCTGCTGGCCACACTCTTAATGCACCCCAGGATACCATTGTCCTCCTGTCCAATGCTGTCTTCTTGTTTGGCGTGCCTTCTCCAAGTCCTTTGGTCCTTCAAAGCTCTGGGCCCCACAGAGCTTCTGCCTTTGAGATCTGGGGTTAAACACCTCCCTCCATCTCAAAGCAAAAGGCAAGGCTGCAGTATTTGGTCACACAGATGGCATCTTCAGCACACTTCTAACAGGCCCACATCACCTACACTGAAGTCTCTCAAGATGAAAGAAAGCAAGTAAAGCTTTTTTTCAGTTTTCAGAAACCTGAAAATATTGCTGCTCTTGAAAAATAGCCTCCACAAATAATTTTGGGTTAGTGCATTGATTTACTTCTCATGGTAAGCATTGGTACTCTGTCACAGGCAAGCGGTCTCCACAAGCAGGTTCCTAGACCTGCGCTTAGGCCTAGGTTCTGAAAGCCGCAGGGTGCCCCCCCTGCCAAGGGACGGCAGCCCTGCCTGACTGAGGGAGCGAGGAGCCGGGCCCTGCCCAGAGCCCCTCTGCTCCCCAGAGCCTCTGGG
>NW_009259366.1:671626-719130 GCF_000687185.1 Egretta garzetta
CGCGCCCCCCCCCCGCCACCCCTGGGCCCTCGGGCCCCGGCTGCTGCGGGAAGGAGATGGCCGGCCTTCCTGTTGAGAGACAGCCCCCGTATGTCCTCAGGGGGGTGCCCCGGCGACCTGTAGGCCTCCTGCTGTACGCGTAACCAGGAAGCGCAGGCTCCCCCCTGCCCCGAGGCAAGTGGGACACCCACATCCCGGCTACAGACGCAGTCTAGGTGGTGAGGGTGATTAGCTTTCGTCCCCCCCTCTCCCTGCCCCAGTTTTTGTGTGCTCCATTTTTTTCTAAGTTTCAAGCAGTACCTGCTGACTATTTTGGTTCATCTCACTCATAGGAAGAGGTCCTTAATAAGGTAAAGTCAATGACCTTTAATCAAGACTCTATGACTTAGCAGACAACTCTCCCAGGTCATCCTGTTTCCTCTGGACAGGGCTGCGAGGGGCTTCTCAGTAGTCAGAAAAGACAGAATTGGAAAAACATAGACTTCATCTGCTTGAAGAGAGAAGGAGGAAGATTTGATATTTAACTGCTGCAAAATTAAACAGGAAAAGTGTTTGAACTATTATTGTGGGTTAGCCCTGGCAGGCAGCTGAGCTGCACAGCCACTGGCTTGGTCCCCCACAGCAGGATGGGGTAGAGAGTTGGAAAGGTAAAAGTGAGAAAACCCATGGGTTAAGATAAAGACAGTTTAATAGGGAAAGCAAAAGCTCTTGTGTAGCAAAGCAAAATAAGGAATTCGTTCACTACTTCTCATCAACAAGCAGGTGTTCAGCCACAAACAAGAAAGCAGGGCTTCATCACATGTGATAGTTACTTGGGAAGAAAAACACCATAACACCAAATGTCCTCCCTTTTCTCCTTCTTTCCTCCAGCTTTTACTGCTGAGTGTGAAACTACATGGCATGGGATATCCCTTTGGTCAGCTGGGATCAGCTGTCCCAGCTGTGCCCCCTCCCAACATGTTCTACCCTCCCAACCTGCTTACTGGCAGAATAGCATGAGGAACAGAGAAGGCCATGATGTTGTGCAAGTACTGATCAGCAATATCTAAAACATCTCTGTTATCAGCACCATTTTCAGCACAAATCCAAAACATAGCACCATACAACCTACCATGAAGAAAATTAATTCTGTCCAGCCAAAACCAATGGAACTATGGGGGAAAATAGCATCTAGGCATTTAAAGTTGTACAAATTGGATTTGAAGTTGCCAAAACGTTATTATTTTTTCTTTAACAGGTAATGTATGTTTGATTTGTAGGTAAAGATGTCCAAGAAGCTCTCCCTGCCATCCTCCTCCCCTTAGCCATCCATGAGAGAGAAGAGCAGGAGTGACAAACATTCAAATGAGGAGCTACTTAGTACTGTCAATAATGTCAGCAAGCCAAGGGGAAGTCTGGTTTGGATGGGTCCCAAACACACAGTGATAAACCCAAGTGGTTTTGAGGTTTGTGCATAACACAGAACTACAAGACAGAACAAGGAAGAGAGAGCAAACTGTAAGTGTGGAACCCTTGGTATGTTGAAGGCTTTAATTTGGTTTAAAAGATCTGGAGTGGGACCTGCTACATATGTAGTCTAAAAGTTCAGGGCAAATGTTGTTGGAATTGTTCTTTTAACACTGACGGTGATTCACTGGACTACTGAGGAATATTCCCTGCCGAGGTCTGAGTGAGTATGACCTGGTGCTGCCTACTGGGAGCTTTTCTCTAGTCACTAACAAAGGTCAGTAGACCTAATGATTTTTTGTATGTATAATATTCAGCAACATGCCAATGTCTTTTTTAGTTTTTCTTAACAGAATGTCTTTAATGAATTTATGAGACAAATGTGTGTTAGCAAAGAAATTTTTTATTTTAAAGGAATTTTCAATTGGACCCAGGATGCTCAGATGAAAAAAGTGTTTGTATTTCAGTTTAAATGTTTTCTGAACTTATCTGCCACAAAAGAATATTCTTTGCAGCATACTAAGAGCTTATTTTCTACACATGCATATGTTCAACAATAAGGCATTGCACATACTACACTTCAATTGCAGGGTATTACTAAGGTATTTAATGACTGAAATGTTGCCACCCAATCTTAAGATTCATAATAGTTTATGTGAATTGGAAACTCTACATTACTGTGTCATATAGGCAAAAAAATCATTGTTGTGTCTGATAAAGGGACAGTGGACCAATAACCTTTACATCACAGCACAAATATTTGCTGCTTCTACTAAGAAATAGTTGCAAACAAGAAGAAGCTAATGCCGTTTATGTACTAGGCAGTAGAGGAGGAG
Source organism: Egretta garzetta (assembly GCF_000687185.1). Taxonomy (NCBI): domain Eukaryota; kingdom Metazoa; phylum Chordata; class Aves; order Pelecaniformes; family Ardeidae; genus Egretta; species Egretta garzetta. The sequence continues at coordinate 673,909 of NW_009259366.1, forward strand.
GTGACACTCCCTTTGCAGTGTCTTATACAGGTGTTCATAAGTACAGTGTTCAGAACTGGAAATCTCAGTTTCTGAATCAGTACTCTCTGGAGGTCTAGGAGATCAGGTTTGCACATAATTGAGCATGGTATTTTTATTCTGAAAGTGATTATGACTAATCAAATGTATCTCAAATCTGCAATGTTATAGACCTCTGCCAGGGTCTGGTTCTTGTTACTGACATGTTAAGCTGTTTCATCTGTGTTGATGGGTAGAAGTGGCTAGAGCAACCTGCTCAGGAATTTGCAGCACCTGGCTGTGAATACAGTAATTAAGGGAAAACATCATTAAAGGGCTGTGTAAAAAGTAGAAAGAAGAGCGAACAGACTGTTCTGTAACCTCTTATAGATTTCTCTTCCATAAACTTGTTCAACCTCCCCTTGAGCCCCTGTAAATTTAGTATCTGTGATAATTTTTTGGCAATTTTTTCCACAGCTCTGCTTCTTCCTATGTGAAGAACAATATCCTCTCATTCATTTTTAACCATGCTCTTGCTAGCTACTTATGTCCTTGGAAATAGTTGAACTGTTTTCAAATTAACATTCCCACAAGTAATTTCAGCTTGGGCAAAGACACAATGTAGGATATGCTCTGACAGCAGCATACTCTATTAGCTTTGGAAACATTACTGCACTTGCTAGTACAGTCTAATGGAGTGACATTAGAAATTCAACTATGGTAGGACAGGGGTTAGCAAAGGTTGACTGTCAAAATGTTTGCCCTAACTCTTATTTTTCATTCTAAACTTGGATCTGTGCTGCTGCTAGTGTCTTACTTTTAAATCACTTTCACAGCAATACTCATACAGTGTTATCCCAGCTTAGGTATCACCAGGGGAAAGGTTTTGTCAAACACAGGTAATGGTAAAGTTACAAGTTAACTGAAACCAAAAGTTTATAATGGAATTGTATCAATTCCAGTTACTCTTGCTTCCTCCATTTATAGTGTTTCCTTGGTTATATGTTTTTCTAAACACATATTCATCTTCTGTTACTAATACGAATTAATCAAAATGCTGTGTACTCTTCCTATGTACTGAACCAGTTCTCTGTTTCTTATGTTTCTGTACAAGTTTATGTATTTTGCTTTATTTTTAATGCACAGCTGCTAAGAACAGATGGGATAAGACCTCCAACACTTACTGAACAACGACATCCTGTTTTAAAGCCAAATGTTTGTAAACCATCTTCCTTTCTCTCTGCTCATGTATTTGAAGAAGTAAAAGATGGAATTAAAGCTAATACTACTGATCCTCAAAAAATTATTCAAGTTACATGTGAAAGCAAAAACTTGTCCTTCTTCATATGACTGATCCAGTCCCTAAACTGACAATTCAATATAATACATTAATCTGAAGTGAGTTATTTTTCAAAACATATGTTCAGTTTATACATCCCACCTTGGCTTTCTCCCACCTTGTATTTCTCCCACCTTGTATTTCTCCCACCTTGTGTTTCTCTCTTGTAGTTCTTAACTGTAAGCGCTACTATCCATTCTGTAGCTAACTGCCTTGCTAAAAAAGGCATAAATCTTTGTGTATGTTTTACTGCTCAGTTAGTTCCTTCATAAATTATTTTAGTTCTTTCAAGTTAGGTAACATTATGACAATGCTATTTATTGGGTAAGATTATTTTTTTTTTTTAGTATGCATAGTAGCATATGAAGTAAAAGCCAAAACTGCAGTCTTCATAGATAATACAACACAATGTTTATTATTGCTTGAAGAAATGCATACGTCTTTTAGGACTTAAGGGCCTCATAAAACTTTAATTAACTTGGCCACAAACTGATTGGTCTGCACATCCCCATATGTATGGTGCCATGTAAGTTACAACCCTGCTGAAGACCTAGATGTGTTTGAACAGTTAACATTCAATTCAGTTAAATTCTCTCTAAAAACTAATTGATGCAAGATGAGGAGAAATGTTAATTTATAAGTCTAAAGGCAGAAAGATTAAAGGAAGCCTGGAAACAAAGGGAATAGGTAAAAACAGAGAGGAGAAAGTCAGGCCTGTCTATGTTATCCTCATGGCAGTAGATACATTCAAAGCCTTTTTTCCTTTCATCCATTAAGCTGTAGTGCTACACATTTCAAGCACTGAGCTTTTTGTATGATATGGAGGCTTCCTCTCTCCAGAAAATTCCAGAGGTGGGCTAATATTTTTAAAAATATAATTAGTGAGCTTCTTTTCAGTTGTTGATGGGGTATCCGTGATATTGTGCTTTCAGAGCTTTTTTTTTTTTGGTGTGTGTTTCCCCTTTTTGTCAAAAATCAGGTGAAAAAGGCTTCCTTCTCTCCCTTCTACCTTACATGACTACTAGAAGAATATTAACTGTGCAATCTGTCTTCAGTTTTATGATCTGGGAGATCAGTGCTGCAATCAGCAAAGATCCTTCAGGGGTAAACCTGGCATCTATGCTCAGACTGAGATTCTGGACATTATAGTCATCACCATTGGCACCAATATGCAGACAGAGGCTCAACTCCGTAGAGTGCTTAAAAACATCTGAGAATATTATAGCTATTCTGTCACCCAGATTGCCACATCTGGCAGGTCCAGGCTTATTCCAGTGATATCCAGAGACTGCATCCTAAGTTCCTCACTCATGTTGTCCTGAGGAGATTTACAATTTTTGCGGTGGCCTAGTGGATTGGAAAGCCAGCTTGAAATATATTGGAATTATTTGATAGTTTTCCAGTGGCCTAGTGGATTGGAAAGCCAGCTTGAAATCTTGAAATATATTGGAATTATTTGATAGTTTTCCTTTTTCCTAGGAATAGTATGTATATAATTTTTGTATAGAATCACAGAATCACGGGAACAATCTTTTTAGTAGGGCCAGCTGTAACAGGACAAGACGTAATGGTTTTAAACTGAAGTAGGGTAGATTTAGACTGGATGTGAGGAAGAAATTCTTCACAATGAGGGTAGTGAAACACTGGAACGGGTTGCCCGGAGAGGTAGTGGAGGCCCCATCCCTGGAAACATTCAAGACCAGGTGGGACGGGGCTCTGAGCAACCTGATCTAGTTAGCGGTGTCCCTGCTTACTGCAGGGGGGTTGGACTAGATGGCCTCTAAAGGTCCCTTCCAACCCAAAATGTTCTATGATTCTATGATTTTTACTTTTTCACAGGAGTAGTATGTATATAATTTTTGTATATATCTTATGTAACTTCTATTGCATTCACTTTAGTGAGTGGTATTGTATTGGGCTTACGTGTCTTCAGGGGTTGGTAGCAGGGGGCAGATGCAGGATGCAGGTTTCCAGATTCCATCTGGCTCCAGTGGACCCACCAGAGGGCACAGCTGAGTCCCTCAGCCAAGACGGTGGTGCCTTGGGTAAGTGTATTTAAGAAAAGTAAAAAATGCTACATAGCCAGAGGAGGAAAAGAAAAAACAGGTGTGAGAAGCATCAGTGTGAACAGCAAGGTCAGGATAAGAGGAGGGGGAGGAGGTGCCAAAGCAGAGATTCCCCTGCAGCCCATAGAGGACCATGGTCTGGCAGATATCCACACTGCAGCCCATGGAGGACCCCACACTGCAGTAGGTGGGTGTGCCCTGAAGGGAGCTGCAGCCCATGGAGACCCCACACCACAGCAGGTGTGTCCTGAAGGGTTGCAGCCTGTGGAGAGGATCTGGCACTGGAGCAGTCTGTTCCTGAAGGACTGTAGCCCATGGAGAGAACTCACACTGGAGCAGTTCTTGAAGAACTGTATCCTATGGGAGGGACCCCATGTTGGAGAAGGGGAAAAGTGTGAGCTGGAATGAGTGGCAGAGAGGAGCTGTTACAGACTGACCACAACCCCCCTTCCCCATCCTTCTGTGCTGCTTGCTCCTGGAGGAGGATGTAGAGGAGTTGGGAACAAAGGATTGAAGCTGAGCCTGTGGAAAGAGAAGAAGGTTGCTTTAATTTTTTTGTCTTTGTTTCTGAATACCCAAATATATTTTAATTGTCAATAAATTAAATACATTTTCACTAGGTTTATCTTCATAAATTGCACTTATTTACTGGCAGTCCCTGTAAACAACACTGCTTAATATTCAAAATATGTGACACCAAATCCACGATATGGGACTTTGTCATGTTGAAAAGGGTTACATGTGCAGCCTGGAGGAACTTGTTGGTTCCCAGCTTGGACAGCTGGAGGAGGTAATTGGCTGTCACTGGCTCAAAGCTCTGGCATTTTCTGTTTGTTCTGTTAGGGTTTTGGTATTGTGGTTCCTTAAGTGCACTACTGCTTTCAGGTCACAATCTGTCTATTGGAATCCAGAGAGCTTGCAAAAGAAGTTGTTGAAAGTGCTTGTGAGGCTGTGTAGGCTGAAATTGGGTTCATTCATAATGATTACATGTCTAAAAGAAAGATTACAGGTATAAAATGAGGCTAAACATAGTGGAAGTGTATCCTGCTCAGATACAGCTTTCCAGTACACTTTTTCATAGCTAACTCAACATTCTCTGGAAAGTCTAATATTCCAGTTACTCCGCTTTCGATTTTATAATTTTGTAAAGCAATATATTTAGCTGAATATTCCCAAAGAATATTCAGTCTTGGAGAAGGAATAATAGCAGTTGTGAGTGCTTGTTTGAAGAGACTCCTTTTGCCCTTCTCTTCCATCAAAGTGGTTCTGCATTACTGCTACTATAGGATAAGTTGGAAAAGTTCTTTTGCTGACTTGTGTATCAGTTAAATTTAGGAAGTGGGAATGGTATAAAACTGCATTTCTTCATTCACTTTTTTTTTAATTAGAGCTATCTTGACGTCATTATCACATGCTATCTGAAATTTTGTACTACCAACTTAAAATTCTGTGCCTGTATATGTTTTTCTGATTTTGAGTTGTCTCCTATTTTTGATTTGTTTGTAAATGTGTGGGAAAGGTAGAAGAGGTCCTCTCCAAAATAAATTGTGACTGTGTGTAGTCACTGCAGGATCACCTGACACCCGTCAAAGAGCCTAAGCAGTTTGAAGCCTTCCTGTTCTCTGGAGGAGTCATAAAGGGCTAGGAACTGCATCCTGGGGAAATCCATAGAATTCCTTGTATGTGCTTCAAGGTCCTCTAATATTGTGGTTTTGCATAAATCACAAAAATTGACATTTGTTTCTAAAGCAACCCATAAATGTTTGAGTGTTGCAGCTGTGTATTTTAATGTTTGTGGTATTTTTATTAACAGACTTTTTTTTATTTTCCATATTGAACAGGCATCAACTGATGTCCATGCTCCCAGCTGTGTAAAAAAGACGTTGCAAGGAATCAGCTGTAAAAATTCTCTACACAGAGCAGGCCATCAAAAGATCTTGTTACAGGAAATTAACCTGGTTAGTGCTTGCTGCTTTTCTTAGGAAAAAGCTATTTTTGTGCATTCTCCTCAATTATATCATTACCGGTAAAGTATAAACATAGTGTTCTTTATAAATTGCACAATAGTAACTGTTGAGCTGATTAATTTTCTAAATTCTGATCTAATTAATTCTGGAAATAAAACCTGTATAGTAGGTCAAACCACACACCAATTTAGTCTCTGAAGGACTGAATATTAAATACTTCAGAATGTCTGTGTGTTTTAGTTTTATCAAATAGCAACCCACAAGATTCCTCATAATATTTTTAACCAATTCTTCAAACCTGATGTAGATGAGAGAAAACTACACACTGATCCCCTCAGTTAAGACAAATGATCCTAAAATATGTTGACATTGTTGTTAGATGAGCTTATAGCTGCTAAGACATGGCTTTTTTGCTTTATTCCTTCATTTTACTGCAGCATTCTGTGTGTGTACTATATTATTATTTACATTAGATTTTAAATGTCCAAACGAGTTCTGCAATTAAATTTGCTTCATTCTCTCTTTTAATTAGAGCTGGGAAAGGAAACTAAATATTTCTATGGTTCTGTATCTGTGCATAACTGTACTGAAGACTGCACTATGTTTCTGTAAGAAACACATTTCTAAGTGGTCTTGTAAAAACTGGTGAGATCCTGTTCTTCACACACAAAGTTTACAGTCATGGTCTGGGCTAGTGATGACTTGCAGGTCCTCTGTTTCTGAGCTTCTCAAAGGCATAGAGACATTTATGGTTAAACTTTACTATGGATCTAAATTACAATGGTTTTGGTGGGCAGCCCTACAAGTGGCTGGAAATTTTGTAAAGCCATGACCCTGATCATGGAATTCCTTGTATCTATAGCCATACAGCACTGAGTCCTCTTAGTGCACACTCACCCTCTGAGTTGCAGAGGTCCTTCAGAAGTAGCATTATGCCTGTCTTCTGCTGCACCAGTGGTCAGAATCCTCCTCTTCCTGGAGACGAAGCTTTCAGAGCCTCTGCTTGTGGTAGAGAGGTACCAGAAAAAGACTGATGATGTATGTACTCTGTGATTATGTGAGGAGAGTGCTGAGACTCCAAAGATGAGATTCAGACAGTTCAAATCTTCTCTCTGCCTGAGATTTTCTATTGCCAGTGCTTCTGAAGCCTGGAACCAACCTGAATGAAGTGTAGTCAGTGGAAAATCAATGACTGACTGTGCATGAGGCTGGTGCCTAAACTAAGTAGAAATAAGACTTTAATATCTTGAGGGTTCTCCTACGTTTTCCCTTGCTTCCTCCCTTCATTCACTTGTACTTCTAGTCCCAGACTGCGTAATAAATTATGTTCAATTTCATGTCATTTAGTTTTGTTTTCTTTATGTCAGAATATTTATCATTCTCAAATCCTCTTCGGGATTTCTCTCTACCTCATGCTCTTAGACACTTTTGTAATCCTACATGTGAGGGCAGTGTCATAGTTTTGCCATTGGTTTCTTTATTCTGTGATTTATTTAATCATGTAATAGTCCTGTTATATACTATATATTTCAACATTGCTGAAATCCTGACTCTATCATTCAGTTTTTAACAATTACAGGATAGTGTGTTATGACTGTGCCTATGCAGGTTGTCTAACATGCTCTCATTCTTATGCTACCACTATAAATGGAAGTAATTGGGTTAATGTAGTATTTTTAATAAAAAATATTTTGAAAGTCATTCAAAGCTCAGGAAGGATAGATCATTTGGCATTTATTTAGTATAATGATGGTGCCACTTCTGTGGTACAGGAGGCCCAAAGGACTCGGAGGATATAACAGAAGTATAAAACCAACTTTACTTCAGTTTTATTCTGCATCCATGGAAGTTTAGTGCTGGAGAAGTATTGGGTTGCTTATATGTTTACCATTGATGTCTGGATAATGACTAGCATGGGAACAAGGCAACTATTCATGCCCTAGTGGAAAATTCAAACCCCAGGGTGTTTAGAAGACCTTTGCCTGCCTACTCTTTTTCTTCAAAAGCACATTTAAGCAGTCCAGTTCTGGAGATCCTTTATGCACATGTTATGCATTAAAACTGCCATCGTCTACTTTTGGGAACAAATTAGTTTATCTAATTTTGGAGATGCTCATCACTGTGTGATCCCAAATAATGCTATGAAAGACTAAGCTCTCAACTTGTCCCTGCTGGGCTCCAGAGGTTATGTGCTTTTCTGTCTGTTTTTGCCAGCAGTACCCATTTGGATGAACACTTCAGAAAGTGACTGAGAGATTGTCTCTCCCATGGAAGGGGGTAGAGGGAAATGAAACTACCACCTGTCCCATTTTTAGTGTTGAATTAAGTCTTCCAGCCTTTGATGAACTTTTGAATACATCACTGCATGACAGTGCAGGTCCATTACAGATTCAATTTCTTCTTAATTCAGAGGGGTTCAAGCACCCATTAATGGGCAAGAGGCAAGAGTATGACTGCTTAGCAGAATACAGGATTTTCCTGTGAAGGGTGAGGACCTGCATGGATGAGAATTTATTGATCAAAATAGGGCAGGGCTCTTCAAGGCAGTTTCACAAATAGCTTAAGCCAGTGTAAGTCCAAGCTGGGGCCTAAATGAGTGAGTGTCCTGCTTATCACTGTTCTGTCCCATTGCCCCCCTTACAGACCTGTGGCACCAAATCGATTTACCCACCATAGGCATGGGTGGGTAAAAATTAGTTTACTGCTTTTGTGATTAATTACAGAGGCTAAAACAGAAATTCATACTAGACATTCATTTAGCCTCAACCAAGCAGTGTAATTGTCTCTTTTTGTAGTAAGATGTAGAAAATAGAGTGCTCCAGAGCTGAATGAAAAGACACGAAAAGTCTGATGTTCAAAGGACACTTTTTGGGGGTTGTAGAGACTTTTTGAATGGAAAGAATGGGCATGTATGTGAAAGAAATTTGCAAGACAGGTAACTGAATGTGGTTAGTGGCAGTTACAGATGCCATTAATTCTAGAATCCTTAGATTCTAGATCCTCACTGTGTCTCTACCAATGCTAAAATCCCTTTAGTGTGGACAATAGTTTACTGTAGCAAGACGTGAATGATTATTTCAACATCACTCCATTAGAAATATAATATATAGCTTTCTACCACCTGCTGACATTGTAGCGTGGAACACTGAAGAAAAAATATATGTTTAGGAGAAAAAAAGGTAATTTCTGCAGAATTAAACGTCAAAGTTTTGAAATATGAGCATTTAGATTTAATCACCTAGTTCTATAATGAGGCATCTTAAAGAGAACGTGACTTTCAAAAGTGCTGAATCTCACCAGAAGTAAATGTATCACCAAACCTACCTACCAGACAAGGTAGGACATGTTATCTCTTCAGTTCACTCTCTTGCCAGTTTCAAAAAGTAGTATGAAGGTTAATCTTTGCTAAGAAAATTTACCTCCTAGAAATTTGCTAAGAAGTAGGATGTATTGATTACTATTCTTGATTACTATTGTTGTAGGGAAGAAATCTGCTAGTGTGGTTGCTGAAATGTTAGTGTTAAGAGCTGTTGTTCACTTGCATGAGTATTTGCTCAAGTGCTGACATCAAAGCTATGAACAGGATTGGTTAACCTGTGTACAAGCCTTGAGACTTAATTAATTCACATTTGAAACCTTACTTTATCTCCCTGTTTTGCTGTCGCATTTGAAGGCAATATGTGCCAAAGAGATTTGCTAAAAAATGCAGGAGCATTTAGCTTTTTAGGAGCTTAAGCTCCTAGAACATTTCCTGTGTTCCTGGATTGAAATGTCATTTTTTCCCAAGAAATTTCTCTTCTAAATATTTTGCTTTGTGCCCTGTCTGTCACAGTCTTTTCTGGACAACCCTTGGTATGGTACCAAGGAGCAAAAAGAATCCCTTGTACTCTACTGTGAGAAACAAGTCTCTGCATGGCAGCAAAGCATAGCAAAATGGCTGCTGTGTCATAGGAAGAATCTCCTGAAGCTGATTTTGAGCTGACTTAGCACACTAGTAAACATACCTAATTCTTTTGGCCACGGTGGAGCTGCTCTTTATTTCTTCCTCTTTAACTGACATCTGGTGCATATTTCCAAAAGTGTGTCCACAGAAACAAACTTAGAAACTGGTGGAAATTTTGCTGCTGAGTGCTGTGGGATTATACCACCAGCATTTAATTTGCACTAGGTTTTTATTCCTTGTTTACTTAAAAATATGCTCAAAACTATATATAGAAAGTGATTTTTCATAGAAGATTAACTAAATATTTGTCATTTAACATCTTCCCTTTTTGGTTCTTACAGCCATTTTTCAAATGTGGCTTTTCCTTTCCACTTCTGGGCCTGCAGACAACTGCTTCCTAGTCAGCAGCAGATGAATCCACAGAAGTGTTGCTGAAGAACTCTTATTTACAAGGTGGTAGATGCACTTCCTTGAGATCTATCATCTTAATATGTCCCATGATCTGCTGTTCTTCCATGTTACCAGAGTTTGAGAAGGACATGGAGACCTGCTGGAGCATCTATCCTCTTTACCTTGTTGAAGGAGAAGTAATCCTTGCTGGAGCTCAGCTCAGGTATGTTCCCCTGGTGAGCACGCCTGGCTGGAAGGCAGTGGCAGAGCATCAGAAGAATTCACATAATTGTGTCACTGGGGAGTTGGTGAGAGATTTCCACTTAGCTAACAATCTCTTGGGCTCAGGGGTTTATACTTTCAGTAACAACCTTTTTGGATTAATTCTGGTTTTATATTGTTCTTTTTCTTTAATGATTTTATGTATACTTATTAAAAATTCTTTATCTTTGATACTTTGAATAAGCAATGATACTGACACATCCCCAGTCTAAAATTTACTTGTCTGTCTAAATTCACTTTCTTAGTAGACAATTACTAATAGTTCTTTACAAAATACACTACCTCGGTCCCCATACTTTCAGTATGGCTTTCTTGTTTTCTTGCCTAAAATTTTTCATTTTTTAGATTTCATAAATACATAATAACAGTAAAAAAAAACCTTAAAAGAAAGAGATCTACTATCATGCTTCAAGGTATCAACCAATCAGTAATTTCATCTGGTAATGCTGAAGCTTACTTTAAGAGTAGGTTACTCCAGAGTATATTTTCAATGTTATTTTCCTCTTCAAATATGGGATAAAGATCAGTGCTGCAGAAAGAAAAGTATTAGAAATGAGCCCCTAATCTGAAATGGTAAAGCAAGCTCATATGTGCTAATGCTAGTGTGATAAAATCAGTATGAAAGCAAATTGTATCTGGAATTGCTCTCTTAGGAATTACCTAGAGCTGTATCTACATAATACAGTTGGGTTTTACCCCATGCTTTTTATATTGCATAATAAAAATTCACTAGGTAGCTACTCTTCAGTCAGTCACACAGTGGGAAATCAGCTTCTAAACAGTCTCTCTCATATGGAAGATCCATAGCACCTCTGTTTATAATACATTTTCTCATTAAATTAATACATCACTAGCATAACAATTACATAATGGAACATCCCATAACTCCTTTTTAAAAATTCTTTTTCTGTATACGGCTTTACCTTGCTCAGAACTTGGGAATGGAGATGATCTTTTTCAGTGTGCTTGCTTGTTTGCATGCTGCAAGGGAATACCAGGCTAAATGAAACGTTAGAACTGCAAGAAGCATAAAATTACCTTTGCCAAACTCAATACCAGTGTTGTGTAACAAAGAATAAAACTGCAACCTGACATTTCACCAGCATTTGTTATATAAACAAATTCTAATAATCAAAAGAACTACAAAAGTGTAACTGAGCTCAACTTTCCTCATGCTTCTTGAACTCTTTGCGCTCATATTCTCACCATCCTAATGCATTATCACAAGAGGGTGTTTTTGATGGTGATTCATGCAGAACGTTGCCATGCTTCATTATTCTGGGGAAAAAAGGATCACTGCAATAATGCTGTTGTGAAGGGGAAAAAAGAGAGAATAAACTTTTTTTCTTTTCCAGTAAATATCAATATAATCTTCTTCAAGACTACAAAAGCTAACAGACATTCCTTCTATCAGCCTTCCCATATTGAGAGGATGATGAAAGACAATTCTTTGCATTGCTAAGGAAAAGATAAGAAGAAATCAGGTTAATTAGCAAAAGGGAAGTGTTAGAGCACTGAGAAAAAAGTCTTCTTTATGGAGAGGGTGGTAAAATTCCATGCAGAAAAGTGAGGAATTTTCCTTCTTCTAAGTTTTTAATTATTTTTATTGTTATTTCTATTAATTATTAATTATAATAATAATGAAGAAGACATGTTTTCACTGTCATGAATAACAAGAGTTAATAACAACAACCATTGTTATTAGACAAATTATTCAACATGAGACAAATGCCTGTTCGGAAGGTCTAGCTTTTCTTAACTTTCCTCAGGGCATGTTTTGGTTGGGTGATTTCTATAGCCCTGTGTTTCTGTTTCTAACTGCAGAATGCGTGCATGTGAGAAGTTTTTCCGTGCTCATGTGGGCTCAGTTTCTCCAGCAACATTAAGTTTCTGAAGCGTTTTAGCACGCATGCTGTGCCAGGGCTGAGTGGTTGTGAGGTAATACAAGTCCCTGCCTGTATAAAGAAATGACCATTTGCCATTGAGGCTGCCCTGCAGCTGGAGTCTGTTGCATTTGTTGTGAAGATTTTGCTATGCTGCTCACAGGGACAGCAAAGCTGCACATCTTTGTTGTATAATATTTTTAATGGGCAGAAAATAGCTTATATTCTAAATCAAAGGGTGCAACAACTGTGAGTTTCGAAGCTTTAGCTTATGTTTCTTTCACATTTTCCCACAGCTTGAAGCTTCTTAAATTTTTAAAACTTTTGTTTCTATTTTTCACGTTTTAGTAAGTCACAATAACCTGTTGCATGATTTATCATTAACTACTTATGTCTATTTTCTACTTCAGTTTCAGGTTGATGTGATTCTTCAGTTGGGAATAAAGATAAAATTAAAGATAAGAAAATGAAATAAATAATTAATTTCTGTATCTCTGATATGTTCAGTAGCACACAATTATTTTGAGCATACCTGCCCAAATTGTTGATAATTCATAATGTGTCTTAATTCAAGAAGTAAAGCATATGCAGAGCTGAAACTGAAACAGCTGCTTTTGGACTCTGTTGCTAAATGGGAAGCCCTCCAAATAGAAAAGACATTAAGTTGATTACATACACTGATTCTTGGATGAAATACTATGGAATGATGTATAATGAAGTTCGTAGTATGAAATTATGTTCTAATATGTATAAATAATTATATATATAAAATTGAAAAGCAGATATCTCTGAAAATGTCATTAAAGGTTTTATGACACTGAGCCAAACAGAGGTTAGTTTTCAAGAGAACGCTGCTTAGATATCTCTCCGAGATAACGATGTCTCTGACACGTGGTTGGTACCATAGAATAGTTTAGGCCTGAGTAATGGAGGTTAATCTGTGGGGTCCAACCACTCACTCCAAGCAGGGCCAGCTTTGAAGGTAGATAAAGTTGTTTAGGGATTTCTCAAAGTTTTGAATATTTGAGGGATGGAGGTCCACAGCCTCTCTGGTGCACTATTGCAATGTTTGTCCATACTGGTCACGAAAGACTTTTTTCCTAAAATCTAATTGTAATCTGCTTTGTTGCAGTTGTGCCTCTTATCCTTGTCCTTTTGCTGTGCCCCTCTACAGTGAGACTCTATACTTTCCCATTAGGCAGCTGAAGAGAGTCAGAAGATGTTCCCTTTGCCTTTTCTTCTTCAGGCTGAACAGACCCAGTTCTCTCAGCTTTTCCTCATGTGTTGTGACTGCTGTAGCCCCATCATGCTGTTGGCTGGGCTATCTCCATTAAGCAAACTTTGTCTTGTATTGAAGAGCCCTAAACTGGAAACAGTCATCCAGATGTGGTCTCGCAAGAATTAATGAAGCAGAAGAATCACCTCCCTTGCACAGCTGCTTGTGCTCTTGCTAACACAGCCCTGTATGGAGTTAATTTTTGCTGTTGAAAGGGCTCATTGCTGACACATGCAAAATTTTTTGTCCACTAGGACTCCTAGATTCTTTTCTGCAGATATTCTTTTTAACGACTCAGTGTACAGCCAGTCCTTTTGCATGAGGTATTCTGTCCCACATGCAGGATTTATTGTTTGCAGTTGTTGAACTTCAGTGATTGCTTGTCAGTCCATTTCATAGAACTGTAGAATGTTTTGGGTTGGAAGGGACCCCTAGAGGTCATCTAGTCCAACCCCTTTGTCCAGCCTGTCAGGATCTCTCTAAAATGCAGTTGTGCCTTCCAGTGTATCAATTACTCCCCTTACAGTTAGCTGCCATCCACAAACTGGATGCACTCTTCCATCATCCTAGTCATTAATAAAGACATTAAACTGTCTTCAGCCCCATATAAAACTTAGAGCTGCATATATAGATTACTGTTACTTGAGTGTTAGAGAATAGTATTTATTCCAGCTGTTTAGATTATAATTTCAGTCTGTCAGCCAGTTTTTATTGATACTTCAGTGCTTCATACTCATGGAGGAGGGGGTGGGAGGGAATGCACGAAATCCGTAGGGTTTGTTTCGTTTTCCTAAGGGTATCTTTCTTTTGCTTGTATTGCAAACTGAAGAGTTGTTCCATTTACAATACTTTCTGGCTCCCCTTTTTCCTGTTGTCTATTTTAACAGACCACGCTTCTGCAGGAGTGAGTTTCATCGACAGATTACACAGGCTTCTAAAGAAGCACTATTCCTTATCTTTTAAATTAACCCAAATATTATTAACCATTTCACAGTTACTAAGCTTCTTTTACCTGCAATAGCATTTCTGGCCACTTACAAATACTGTTAGTCACTACCTAACCTACTAAGCACATGAATGTACAGGACTCTACCACAACAAGTCCTTCTTTTCAGGTAAGATCTCTGGTACTATTACAGCACAGAAATTTATTACAATAATGTGACAGCTTGTGAAGTTTCAGAAATTGTGGTAATTATTTTTTTTTGTTGATATTTCTTCTTCCTTAAAAATAGGAACTACCTCTACTTTATACTTTTGGGACAGACCACTCTGTCTCCCAGCATATAGGGTGTTCTCTTCTAGCTGCAACATGAAGAAGACCATAGTCCTTCAGCTCCCAGCCCCTTTTTCACTAAAGACTGTGAGAGAAGTTCCACCTCACTTGCTGCAGCATGCATCCACTTGAAATACCCAATATTTTATCTGCTTTAAGATATTTATTACAAGTTCTTCCTCAGAATTTAGAGTAGTTTATGTAATAATTTTTGATTCTGCCTGTGGAAACACAGCTGATAACAAAAGGAGGGAAGGTAATAATTTTTCTGACTCATGTCCCTTACATATCTCCTAAAATACTGCACTGTTGGATCAGTCTTCACATCTTTGCCTACAATCTCTCTGAAGTTTCATTTGCTTATGAAATTCGGCAATTGAGGAATGCCTCTCCTTTTCTAGTATTCTACTGTAGTGTGCCATTGAACCACCTGTAGTTTTCAATTATTTATTTTAACATGCACTGTTTCTAACACTCCTGACAAAATGCATAATTTAATTTGTATATATTGTTGCTACATAAAATACTCGAACAAAAATGTTTGAGTGCACAGGAATTACAAGGTCTGGCTCAGAACCATAAATATTTTATTCACTTTACTTCAACTTTTGTACTCATGCTCAGGTCAGCCGTACATTACTTTGTGAAAAATTGCATTGATTTCTGTTGTTTCCTGGTGAATAAAGTGTCCATTCAGAGTGGATTAAGGTGGAAAATTCTTGTTCTGTGATCATTAATGAAGACATTTGTGCATGGTTCTAGAGTGTGAATTTGAAATCTTGGATACAGAACAACTAAATTCCCCAGTTTCCAGTTGTGCTAGATTTGTGAATCAGCTGGATTCACACCACCTAACGGGGTGCCAAGCAGGGTTGACATCTAATAGAATAGTAGAATCTAAGAATCATTTAGGTTAGAAAAGACCTTTAAGATCATTGAGTCCAACCAGTAACCTTACACTGCCAAGTCCACCACTAATCCATAACCCTATACGCCACATCTACGCATCTTTTAAACACCTGGTCTCAACCACTTCCCTGAGCAGCCTGTTCTACTGCTTGACAACCCTTTCAGTGAAGAAATTGTTCCTAATGTCTAATCTAAACCTGCCCCGGCTCAACTGGAGGCCATTTCCTCTTGTCTTATGCCCTTCTACTTGGGAAAAGAGACTGACGCTCACCTCACTACAGCCTCCTTTCAGGCAGTTCTAGAGAGTGGTAAGATCTCCCCTCAGCCTCCTCTTCTCCAGGCTAAAAAACCTCAGTTCCCTTAGATGCTCCTCATAAGACTTGGGCTCTAGATCCTTCACCAGCTTCATTGCTTTTCTTTGGACGTGCTCCAGCACCTCAATGTCCTTCTTGTAGTGAGGGGCCCAAAACTGAACACAGTATCCCTTCACCAGTACAGGGGGACAATCACTCCCCTGCTCCTGCTGGCCACACTGTTCCTGATACAAGCCAGGATGCCATTGGCCTTCTTTGCCACCTGGGCACACTGCTGGCTCATATTCAGTACCGCCAGGCAGCTTTCCAGCCACTCTTCCCCAAGCCTGTAGCGTTGCATGAGGTTCTTGTGACCAAAGTGCAGGACCTGCCACTTGGCCTTGTTGAACCTCGTACAGTTGGCCTCAGCCCATTGATCCAGCCTTTCTTGATCCCCTGTAGAGCCTTCCTAACCTCAAGCAGATCAACACTCCTGCCCAGCTTGGTGTCATACTTACTGAGGGTGCACTCAATCCCCCCGTCCAGGTCATTGATAAAGATATCAAAGAGAACTGAGCCCTGGGGACACCACTTGTTACCGGTCATCAACTGGATTTAACTCCATTCACAACTCTTTGGGCCCAGCCAGCCAGCTGGCTTTTTTTATACAGTGAAGAGTACACCCACCCAAGCCATGAGCAGCCAGTTTCTCCAGGGAAATGGGAAATGCTCTGGGAAATTATGTCAAAGGCTTTACTGAAGTGTAGGTAGACAACACCCAAAGCCTCATACACTAAGTGGGTCACCTTGTCATAGGAGATCATAGGTTAGTCAAGCAGGACCTGCGTTTCGTAAGCCCATGCTGACTGGGCCTGATCAGCTGGTTGCCCTCTACATGATGTGTGATGGCACACAGGATGATTTGCTCCATAATCTTGCCTGGCACCAAGGCCATATTGACAGGTCCATATAATAACATAATGCCACGGCTCAAAGCAAGAGTAGAAAAGGTGCAAGAAAAGTAAAAATGAAAATAATTGTGGAGAGCAGGGAATCCACCGACTTGTCACATTTTGAAAGCCATTTTTTTTCTAATTTTGCTCAAAAAAATTGTAAATAGACCAAACAACGAATCCCAAACCTCTTACCTATAACAAAAAAAGCCAACCCCCAAAAGACCTCTAACAACACACACCTTGCTCAGTTTCCCCCAAACACACAATCTTCTAAATTTAGAGTCACTCTGAGTTCTCAATGCCTTTTTAAAGGGCTGTGTTTTCTAAGTGGTCACGGTTGTAAACAAAGCTGTATTTTATCTACTGTTTTACTCTTCCAGATGCCAGTTATTATGTGCTGTCCCACATGGCGGATTGCAAGGTGGGTGAATCTTTTTGATCCCCTGAGGGTTTGTGTACCAACAAAAAGCTGAACTCTGCTTGGCAGAGCTGTGGGGCCAGTATAGTCAGGATAATGACTCAAAGGAACAAATTGGTAACTTTATTAACTGGAAAACTTAATGAACTGGCAAGCTTAATGAGCGAACAAAAGCAATTTGGCAATGGAACTATTTTCTGTGCAACCTATCACAAGTTGTCCAAAACTTATATACATGAATATATAGTAGAGAAGCGGAGAAAGAGAGATGTGAGAAAAGGAAAATAGAGGAGGGGAGGATAGAGAAAGGAGAGATATCACCACCCTTGGATCCCATGTGGTCATCTTGGGCCAGAGTCTAGATATGTAGGTGATGGCAAAATACATGTGTTCATCCTTATATAGTCTCAAGACCACCCCTGGCTTGGCAACCATCTTGCTTCTGTGCAGGGAAGTGTTCTAGAGAGTTCTCAAATTAGGTTGGGGGGTGTGGGTGGGGTGGCGAGGGTCTTTGGCCATCACACATTCCTTTTGTGAATGCATGCTCAGTTGTTGCCCGCCAGAAGAAGCCAAGGGGACAGCCCACTGCCTTGCCTCTGCAGGGCTCACCATGCCTCTCACTGTTCCCCCTCTGCCCATGTGAGTTGTTTGAGACAAGGAAATATCTGACTACCTGGTCGGTTCTAGACATATAACAGATATGACAAAGCCCTTTTTTGGAAAATAAGACATTGTGCAGTTTTTGGACAAATAGTTCATGCTGCTTTGACTGTTGTGAAAAAAATTCAGTATCCTTAGTTTGACTTGTTGAACTCAATGCTTTCAAATTTGCTTAGGAAATTCAGAATGCTTTGGAGAAGCTTCTGGCAAAGCTTCTCTGGAGTCAGTTCTCAAAAAGGTACTTCTAGCAGAGAGATCTTTGGTTTTGATCTTTGTGAATTTCACTGTTATGGGTCATAAAATATTGATATGACATTGATATTGTGTTTTTTATATCTGAACAAATAGAGAGGAAAAAAAATCACTTACTGTTATTGTACCCATAGCTGTTATGAGGAGAATTTACGGAGAACACTATCACAGTTCAGATTTAACCTGTAGTTGCACAGTATTACTCTAATTAGCAGTTACTAATTAGAGCAAGTTTTTGCAGTTGCTCTAGCAACAGAACAGCTATAATACCTCTAATTCTAAGTCACAGTTGTGTTTTGAACTGCAAAATTCCTATGTAAATTAATATTATTGCAAGTGGACAAAAGCAAGACACGTGCAATATTTTTGCTTTGCAAATGAGAAAACAATGTGGTCCCTACTCAGTTGAAGAGAACAAAAGTAGCTGTAATTTTCCACTGTGCGTTCTGACAAAAGAAAATGGAAAAAACAGCAATCTTTTTAGTGTCAGTTTAGATAAAAAGGGAGTGTTTCAGACGTCAAAAGATTTTGGTACTTAGATATAATTTGAAAAACCTAAACATTTCAAGATTATAACATGAATTAGAGATCCTATTATTTCCTCAGTGAGGTGGAACATTTTCTTGGAAAGCAACTTAATTTATTGTTCATCCTCACCATTATTCTAGAGATGTAGTTATCTTTGGTGCCACAGACAATATTCAAGTATGTGAATACTTTTACTTATAAATTTCATTCAGAGTAGGACAGATGAAAGTAACAGCAGTAATAATAACATGGTAGCGTAATCCAGTAACAACATGTGATAGCAAAAGTTTTCTTATATGAAAAATGCCACAGGCAAAATTTAAATGCACGATGTTCCTCATAACCATACAATGACAAAATATTTTCTTAAGGCAAGCTTTATTTTCATAGTGGTCCCACTGTTTCAGTAACAGCTGTGGTGCTTAACAGAATATGACATTTTTCTCAGTTAAACAGAAACACAGTGACTAGCATGGAACATTTGCACTAAGAGAAAGAAGCAGCAGCTTGCTGGCTCCAAGCCCTGCCTGAGAAAGCTGGTCCTGTGCAGACTGACCCGACACGGGCCACCTGTAGGCACTGCCTTCCCTCTGGACAGAGTCATTCAAAGGCCTGGAAGCAGATTTGCTGTTTCTCCTTCTTGCCGATTCCCGATAAAGTTTGAGGATCTTGGAATGACATTGAGAACTGTTTACTGCTCCCTTAAGTTAGTAACCTGGGTAACAGCACTGTTAAAATAGCAACTATAGCCTCCTCAAGATACGTGGGTCCTCTTAAAGCACATGTAGATAAATGGCAGAAACAACTCATTTTTCAATTACTGCTGAGTGGCAAATTTTCTGATATGGTTCTATAGATAGGCTCTATGTTGTAAGAAACCTGTTTATCTGGGGAAAGTAAATCATCACTTAAAGCATGTCCTTGGCTTTATGTGAAATAATGATGGATTATTTACGGTTAAATTTTATTTTAATAAAGTTCCTTACCTGGCAAAGAAATGGCTCTGGAAACTTCTTATATGCAGTGATTGTAGAGGCATGGAAATATTGTGCAGTTGTCTGAAATTGATAGGTAGGTTTGCCTGCTTAGTTAGATACAGTATGTATTTCAAGTATGCAGTGTCTTAATGCACAAATGGTTGAGATCTGGATTGTATGAAATACTTCATATTATGAAGAACTAGGTACTTTGTGGTACAGGTGCTTCTCAGATGTAGGATTCCGGGAAAGTAAGTGGTTTGAATGCATGACATTTATGAGAGAGTGGTGAAGTGGGACATCTGGAGGTATAAAAATATTCTGCTCTGCAAGAAAATTCCTAAAACAGGACAGCACACAAAGACCTTGTGTTTGGCATAAAAAAAAGAATATTGTGAATCTGAATTTTGCAACACCCTTTGCTGAAAATGGAAATAACAGTGACAGAATAAATATTGGAAAGGAGAGTAATTTTTTTTAAATGTCAGAAAATGCAAATAATTTTAACTTATAAACTATCCCACTAGTATTAGTTATCTAGCTGTCATAAATATTGCATATAACCTATGCTTAATAGTGGAAATACAAAAACCAGGATCTGTTTCTAGTTATCTTTGTTGTAAGACTTAAGCCTGGGAAATAATTGCCTTTTTTTTTTCTTTTTTTTTTTAAATCCTTCTTTAGGAAGCATAGTAGAGATGTCAGAAAAATTGGCTCTACCTAGAAGGTATTTTTAATGCTACTGATATTCAAAGACATCTTCCTGGCAAGGTAAAAATGTTCTTACACATGGATAAGTCTTGGAAGGGAATAATGATAACAGTTAATCATCTACCTAATGCTCTCCATGCTGCTATTTTGCCTGGTATAAAATAATAGCATGACATACCAATAGGTGCATTAGGTATTGTAAGCTGTTTTTATCTTTATTCAAAACCTACAAGCTTTCAGGCTGACAAAACATCAGAGGTGAAACACATAAAGAGTATTTCCTTTGTGACTGGTCTTTTTGCAAGACTGAGAATAGGGCTTGTGTCCTGTTCACTGCTACTTGCATTTGGTTATGACATGTTCAATCATCTTTTTTGTTACTTTGTTTTTAAAACTTGACTTGCTATACTTCACCCATCCCATTATACAGGTCCTTTTCCTAACGGTATTTTGATTTTTTCCTCTTCTTTCCAATTACTATTGCATGACTGCCTGTGTATCCAGGTCTCCTCTCTTTCTTGCCTTATACCTGTTCCTATCACTTTTTCTTTCCCGCAGTGTATTTCTGACATCCTTTCTGTGCTTCCAGTGCTCCTTCAGGTTATGGCAAGTTTAAGTATGATATCAGGAATGTGAAATTGAGTTTCCCTTCCATTTACCTTGATTTCCTTTCTGCGTCTTCTGGACTACTTTGGGGTTCCCAGATTGGGTTTTGTAGCAGTTGGTGGAAGATCATAGGGAATGTGAGAGAGTCATCTTCTCCAGGCTGGTGAAAAATTACACCAAAGAGTGGATGTGACTTGCTGGTTGACAGCAGTAGACAGAAAATGTAGTGCATCGCACCTCTTGTTGTGATTCAGTGTAACACAGTATTTGCAGGTTGTAAGTACTTAGCAAACATACTACTTAATACAACTATATTTTGAAATTTACTCCATATGTGGTATTTTAAAATAGTGTGACAATGTTCTATCTTACTATACATTTACTCTGAAGTTTGTTATTATTGTCATTAACCAATTTTACCATTTTTAACCAAATTATGAACTCCTGGAAATTTTGGCTGAAACTCCTAATCCTCCAGCAGTCCAGGTTCAATTGCAAGACTGGTATTTGCCCTACAAACTGTATGAAAACAGGACAAAGTTTTGCTGAATATATTTTAGAAATGGTGTCACCTGAGGTTAAAAAAAATGTAAAAATTAAATGGTTTCAGTCTTAGTATGTTGATTTGTCATCACTAACAAAACAAAAACTGTCTTCATATATTGCATCACCAGGGACAGTTACAGACAAAATATTAATACAAACCTTCCAGATCACCATTGAAGCCTTCTGTCTTTAAGCCAATATGACCCTCTTGGAATAACATTTTTTGTTAGTCAGGTACATTACATTTGGCTTTGTTTTTAATAGTCTCTGTTTTTAGAGAATAGACAAGACACAACACCCACAGTTAGGCAGAAATAAGTCTCTTTATAACTAACTTTGAAATTAATTTTAATTTAGCCTAGGCACAAGACTAGGGGCCCAAAGAAATGTAGAAGACTGGCTTATTGAAGTGGAAGAAATGATGCACACTTCTCCTGCATGCCTGAAAAATGGTGCCCTTGCTGATTATCAGACCAGAACAAAAAGGCAGTGGTTTGTTCATGGACACTCATCTCAGGTAAAACCTGACTTTTTTTCTATGCAACCTTTTATTTTAAATTGTGAACCCAGTCTTTGATCCTTCAGGAACTTACATGAATGTTTTAAGCATATGAGCAATTGAATTTAAAGATGTGAGTAGCTTACAACGTAATAACCCTATGTTTTTGCATGGCAGCCTCCATACATGGCATTATGATGCTTGCTCTGTTTACGTACCTGGAATCAGGCTCTTGCACTAGGGAAAAACAGCTGGGAAAAAAAACCAAACAAGGAAACAAGAGGGAGAGATTAGGTAGGTGCAGGATTCCTTGAAGAGGAAAATACGTCTATGTGAGAGGCTCTGCACAGTAGAGTCAGGGAGTGTAGTTTGGTGGATGTTGTTTTCAGCAGGTGGTTTCTAGCAGTTTAATGCAGAACTGGACTGAGCCATAGGCCAGCATCAAACCTTCCTTAGATGTAGCAGTAATTCTTTTGTACTTTTTTCATATTGATTATACCGACTGCCTCACATTGCTTGCAGTGTCATGATTTTACTCGGTGTTCAGAAGATGAACATGGTCATCTACAGGATTTGATAGAATTTGAAAGATTTGTAATGTATTGATGTTCATAAGCTTTTTGTAGCTTCTAAAGTGTTTAATGTGGTGTTGTGTTGTGCTTCAGCTCTGGTTTAATTTTAAAAAACAAAGTAGTTTTATTTCGTTTAAGTGGATTAGAATAGAGATCTGGTTTGTTGTGAGCCTGCTGATATTCACACATCTGAGTATCTCTGGGTTTACTCCACTATGGAAATTCTAAGGTGCACCATTTTGTGAAAGCTGTTGAGATGATGTGATGCCAGGTGATGGCAAGAGTTGACACGGATTTTGGAAAGGCAAGTCTACAGCAAGTCTTCAAATATTTGACCTCCTTTTTCAGGAAAATCAGAACTAACTAAGCTTCTGTGTTGAATATGACAGAAATGCTTTAAAAATAGTCTTTTTTCTCTAATTGCATTTACTCCACTGAAACCCACAGATTTTTCTTCCCTTAGCTCTTCTTTGAAGGAATGGGTCATGACAATGACAAGCCTGAGATTGTGGTTAATGCCACTAATTGCCGGCATTGCTCTAAACCCGGAGTGCAAGCTTCGTTTAGGCCATGGCTATGGAGATGTAACTATGTACAAGCCATTTTAGGGAAGGGCTAATAAAATTAAGTATGTGAGCATCAGAAAAAAAGTGTTCTCATGTTCCAGGTTAGTTGTTGTCTTGTAGCACTGGACAATACTTGCTTCCTAATAAGGAAGCTATTGGAGAACTATCCTCTGCATAGCAACAGCCTAATTGGTTTTCTCCTATTTCTTACAGTGATTATATGCTTTATAGGGACTATATTTAAATGTGTAGCATTTACTTTCTGTACTTAGAACCAATCCAAATATATAAAAATTGCAAGCAGCTTTATTTCACTGTTCTCTGTAAGTTTTACTGATATCATTAGAAATATGCCAGTTTTATTTTTTAGTAATGAACTAAGCAAATGTTTCTTGCTGACTGTATCTGTTGAAACTTGGATAATCTTAAGAAGGCTGTATTACAGACTCTGAAAGAAAATGACCTTATAATGTGTATCTTCATGTCCAGAGATGTACTGACTGGATTCCTAAATTACACAGAAATACTGTAAGAGCACTGATAACTATTGACAAGCATGTCAGAGGCATTTTTACTGGACTTTTGACAGGAAAGGTACAGTGTTTCTCCTTGTACAAATCTGCCCAAGATAACAGCGTTTGTTACGTGGACTCAGGGTTCTGTAGGTGGACTCTGCTGACAGTTTTGAATGGCAAAACCAGCCACATTACTACTGGGACTTGGGTCTGGATGACCATGCCATTAGAATGGGTTTATTCCAGTATACATATGGTCATGACTACCTGGCAGTGTCCGAGTTTGGTTATAACCCCAGACACTGTATGGATTTATTTATAATTTTTGTTGTTGTTCCATTAATGCAGCACTGGATTTTTATCAGATGCAGCTGTGGATAGTTTGTATTTATACTTTATAGCCACTTTTACCCTTTTAGTTTGATAGTTTGTACACATTAGTATGACATTGCCTTGCAGTGTGAAGAAAGTGGCATCACTCACTGTTCAGGGTCATCAAAAACTGTGACATTGCAGCTATTACCTGTCGCTAGCTGTACCTTTAAATAAATGATTTAAAATGTCCTAAGCTTACATAGAGGTGTGTGATCCAGCCAGTCTTCAATACCTTCTTCATTGTCACATTATATGAACAATTTATCAATACGTTCAGCTTAAGTTTATTATTTCATTAAGACTATAAACTAGTCAAACCTGCATTCGTAAAAACTAGTGTCATGTATAGTAAGGAATGTCATGCTTGTACATGTTGACATTTAAACTCAAGCTGAAAATGTTCTTGAGTATAGAACTATTCTCAGATATACATATGCTCTGTGCCTGTGCCACAGATGCTCTGTACCTGGATCCCTGTGCATACCATTCCTGTGGCTTGGCATATATAACCTCTGGACCAGCTCAACACTTCAGTTCCCCTTTTACTGAAGAAATTCTCAGTGATGACCAGAGCATTACCATTCTTAACTTCCTGAACAGCACAAGAGGTATGAAATAGGTATTGCAAAGTCAACTAGTTAGGCATCCCTTAACTGACAGATTGGGAGCTACTTGATTGTAGTGGATTTTTTCATTTTATTTTTTCCCAGAAAATGGCAGTACTATGTAGACTGTGAATACATACACCTGACCATAGATTTCACAAGTTTGCCATTTTTGGGGAAACTTAATCTATTCTTTAATAATAGAATTCTGTAACATTGGAAACAGTGGAATTCACTTAGTGCAATAACCTGGTTCTACATATAAGCAGTTTGATGTAATACTTGTGAGAATAAAGTATCTATCTGTAAAACTTTCCTCCCTCCTACCCCATGTACGTAATAGTTCTCAAGTGTAATCTTTGTGGCTGGCTCTCCAGTTTTAAATCTCAGACTTTAATTGCATGGCAATATGCTACTTTCTACCACGAGATATCCATCCTGGCCATGCCTAGCTGCTAGGTTGTTGGAAGTCTGTAGAAACCAGACTTGTTTTGGACTTGCTGGGGAAGGAAAGAGATCTGTCATATCCTCCTGATTTCTTCTGCTTTCTTTTTCTGAAATTGAGTGATTTTCATTGTAAAGCAGTTGAAAAATCTGACACTAAGTTCATAAATAAGCCCTGAAAGTGCTTCTTCTCAGAAAATGGGATGTTTCTTCAGTGGCTTGGCTCAGTCTGAGATGTAGTGCTGCTCTGATGAATTTAATTGCATTGATATTGAAGTTATTTCTGTGACTGCACAGCAGCTGATTACCTTCAGGAATGCTAAAGTTACAAACGTGGATTGTTTTTCTATTTCTTGTTAAAACAAATAGGTATTTATGTACATCATAAATGAATTTCATACACCGAAGACCATCATGGTTGCTTATACCACTATAATGATATTTTTTTTTTGTTTAGCCAAAGAGTAAATATCACATGGGGAACATCAGGAAAATGTTCTCAATCTGTAACTAAGCCACAACCCTGAGGGCCTGAATCTCCAGTCTCTGTACTCAGTCAGTCTGTGTCTTTTAATGTGAGTATATCAATTTAATCATTAATTGTTTATAATTAAGGATCTTATTCATTGAGCTTTGTAGATCTTATCTTTTATTCCTTCTCACAGGCCTGAAGAAACCTATATGATTATGCACGGAACCAGGAGTATCCAAGCCTAGTTTCATTTGGGATCGTCAGAGCAGAAAGTTTCTGGGTTCCTGTGGGTTGTACACAAATGAGGACAAGGCATGGGTTCAAGTTCATGCCCTTTTCTCATCTGGAGATTGTCACTGGGACAGGAAGCAATTTGTTCAAGAAACAAGTATTTGGCTGTTTCAGCAGCATTTAGTCCTTGAATAGTCATTCCCTCAAGGAATAGGAGACTTATCTTTTTCCTTATTTTGACATATCATTTGGAAGTGAGTCATGCTATTACTAATGCATGTACTGCAGTTAAGAATACTTGGACTGGAAAAACACAGTAGTTGCTGTTTCCAGAATTGCATCTGTCATGGCATCTTTCTTGGTGCTGAATTGAAATGAACCAGGTTTTATGGCAAGGGGAATAACGGTCATCAATTTTAGTTAATGGTGGAAATTAAGTGCTTGTTTGAAATTCTTGGGTTTGTTTTGCATGTTTTGGGTTTGGGTTTGGGTTTTGGTTTTGGTTTTTTTTATATATATTTATTAAAGCACAGCATAGTTCAAAGACTATTCCCACACTAGTTCTAAACATATTACTTAGTTCAGGCATCTGATACATATGCTTTTTTTTTTCAGTAAATGTAAGCAAGAGACCTC
Source organism: Egretta garzetta (assembly GCF_000687185.1). NCBI lineage: Eukaryota > Metazoa > Chordata > Aves > Pelecaniformes > Ardeidae > Egretta > Egretta garzetta. Next base: position 700,099 of record NW_009259366.1, read on the forward strand.
TGTATTTATTTAATGTTAAAACTAAGACAAATGTACCTAATGTTTCCTTAATGTTTCCATGTTGCTTTTTTTGTAGATTATGCATTCTTATAATTTCCTACTTTTAAAGCCATTTTCCAGAGTCTGATAAATTGTTCTCTAATCTTACTTGTACCCCTAAACATCCTTGTGATATTAAACTATGGCCTGTCTGCATATCACCAAATTGTGCAGTGCAAATTGTCATGGGGAGTCTTTGCATATACATCACATTTACATGAACACGCAGTGTACTTGTGTGGGTGATGATGCCCATGCCCCAGTGCGAATGACTTTGGTCACCAGTACGCGAGAAGTGTCTTGTGGTTGCCAGACAGCTTGCATCTGGTTAAGGATGCCGTTACCCAGCAGCTCCCCCACTACAAGCTGTTCATTTGCTCTGGCTAAGCCAAAAACCAGGCTCAGTGGATGCAGCTTCCCATATCAAAGATTAGCAGATACTTTGCTGTAATCTAGCTTCACCCTATGTGTTCCATGCCAGAGTATTAGTATGCTACCCTACAGAAAAAAGAAAGGAAACAAGATTGGCTAATACCATTGTTTGGTATTGATGAATTACAAGAAGTTTTGAAACTAGTGTCCACTTCTGTATGAATAATTTCATACATTTACTATTGCTGTCAATGAATTTAAAAATATGCCTAGATATCTTTTAAAACTATTTTCTTGAAAGTTGAAACTACTTATTAGAATAAACTGGTTTAATTCTTCAGAGAATTCATTTTTCTGTGGACACAGAATGTATTAAATATCATTTAGCTATACAAATACAGAAGTCTAAATTTATTTTTGCATCTTGACTTTTAATTGTACTTTTACTAGGCTGTCTTCTACATCTGTCTCATGTGCGATTTTGTTCCCTTTAGGATAAATTCTGTGAAAAACACGAAGTCTGTATCTACAAAATCTTTCAAACATAAACAGAATTATACACGCCTTCCTTTGCTGGTCCCCAGTGATACTCTATTCTGAAGAAATTGAATCTAACAAACCTCTTGCAAGGAAGATGACTCTGCAGTGAACCACTCTCTCAGCAAGATCACTATGACTTTGGAATGAGAGCAGCTAAGTCTGTATTAACAATGGCCAAGTAAGTTTCTCCATACACTGCAGGTTATAATAAGCTTATGAAAATTTCTGAAAATGTTTCAACTCAGCCACTGATTGTTTTTTATAAGCTACAATTTTCTGCAATCCAAAAGAAGAGGACATTGAGATGCCAGGGGAAAGATAAATAGTATTTACCTTAATGGTCCTCTCAGAACTCTGTTAGGTAGCATTGATTTGTTTTGGTGACATAGTTAGCTAACTTTGATTCCTTGTTCAGTGCCATTAGGAAATGAATAATAGAAAACCACCAGCCGCTCAAAAATGGGAATTTGGAAGAAAAAGAAGTGATTTTCTAGCTGTTTACAGCATTATTATGTGAGGATGTGAATAGAATCACACAAATCAAACATCAAATCCAAATAAATAATAATTTTTACATTTAATCCATTTACTAGGTATGTAGGTAATCTATTAAATATTTATCAATAATAGTGTAAGACACTCTAAACAATTAAGTAAAATTAAGTCATCTTTGCTCATTATTTTTCATCTACTTCTGTAGCTGATTAAAGAGGGAAAATGCAGATCTGAATGAAGGCATGATTTTAATAAGGGCTTTAAGAGACTCTAACTTTAAATATTTCTTCCAGATGATGCACTATTTCTCAGGCATTTTTTTCTAACAGAATACTTCTGATTGCATAAACATGCTGTAAATGTTACCATAGTAAAACACTATCACACCTGTTTAGTTTACTACACTGCGTTTAGTTTAACGTGTGTTCAGCTCAACTTGTTCGATAGGAAGACAGTTACTTTTTTGCCTCACATCACCCTGCCTAGCAGTGGTTTCTGTTCATGGTAACTTTGAGAAAAGGCCATGCAGTCCTTTTGGTCATTAATTTTTCAAGTCTGGATTTTTATCTCTTTTTTATATTTTAGCAACTTTGAATAAAAAAATCCTTTTTGTCAAAAATAACTACTTTTAGAAAGGTCAGATACTTTTCCAGCATTTTTTCAGCACCAGGTTTATTACTTAGGGTCAGAATGTTAAAATTTAGCATAGATATTGTTCTATGTCAGGAAAGTGTCATTTTGGTGTAAATTAAAAAAAAAATATGGCTCAAATCGTTCACATTGCAATTTTCTAAAAATTGCTTATGTGTATGAGGGAGCTTCAAGTCCTTTTTTTCAACATATCTTTTTACTTCTAAATAGAAAAAAGTCAGTAGAGGGAAAGATGGCTTTTGATCTCTGCTATTGTTTGGATGTTATTAATTGAATTCCATTCACTGCTCTTACTGTTAATGTTTATGACATTGCTGTGTTATTAAGGGAAGAAATAACCGACCTTCTCCCTCTCTCAGCCTTATTTAGGAACCGCTGAAACATGGTAGGAAAAAGCTTTCATTCTGATGATCTTCTTCAAGTGTCAGTTTCATAATAGAGTCGCTGCATCTGTCTGTGTGCTTGACAGTGCTGTCCATGGTGTTGAATGCCTATGTACGCAATCTGGGGTCACACGTGTTGGTTGCCTCGCAAGGCTAACCATCTTACTGCTGTCTGCAGCTCATTAGCATGTCTTCTGAAGTGACAGAAATTTCACAACTGCACCTGCAGTGTTCATAAAACCATCAGGTTTATTTTGTAAAAAAAACCATTGCTTGGAAGGATTATTCCTAACTCACCTTAAAGGCATGTAGCCAGTCTAAAAAGCACTGATGGAGAAAAGCGATTAAAATTCTTGTCTGTGCCTGAGAAATTTCAGATTCTGATGCTAGTTTGCTGATTTCCTTCCTAAAACTGGTAGCCAAATCACGTTTGACAGAAATATCAATAAGTTCTCCTTTTCTGAAGACCTAACATTTTATATTGTGAGATTAGTTTCTGACAGATCAAAAATGTGTCACATGGAGAGGTTTTATTTTTGTCTCCTTAGGTCAGATCTGATTTCAGATTTTGCACTCAGCAGGCCTCGCTCCACCAAGAGTGTGCTCAGGGTTGGAAATAGCTGTCTTAAATAGCACTTAGACTTATAGTTATATAGACTTGTAATTACTGTCCTTCAACTGCAAGAAGGAGGGCTACAGCACAAGGAAAGTAATTTGTCAATTTAAAATTGTCAGTTTGTGTAGGTTTTAAAACTTCGCTCCACACAGGCTCTTGGTCCTGTGTAATCCCCTCCAAGGCAGCAGGGATACCAAGCATACCTTGTTGAGCAAATCTGTATACCAACTTGTGGAATTTTGCTGAAAATATTCAGGGGAACTCTTAAGTGGTTTATTTTTTGCTTTTGATTTCATTAGACCTGGGCTTTGGTGATTTACTTAATGTACTTGCCTTGCAGTTCACCTCATTCATTGACAGGTGGACTTTTTTTAAATGGTACTCTGAAGAAAAAATACCATGTAAAATACTTTTTAAGCAATATTTATTCCTCACTGGGAAACTCAAAATTACATACTGTTATCTGTCTGACTCATGCTTCTCATGGTCAGTGGGTGGAAATTAAACTGAATACTACTGGGATGATTTTCGATACATTTGTGAGACAACTGTTTGAGGAAAACCCCGAGGCCAAAGTAAAGAAACCAGGTGATGCAGTGGAGTGGAAATATGGGAAGTCAAGTTAATAATTTTGAATGCAGTAATAACAAGGGGATCACTATTTTCTTACTGAAATACCATGTCTTGGGTACGTATAGTCATTAGAGGTCATATGTTAGTTTTTAAGCCTCACAGCCTGCTTTCTTTATTGGCTGTTTGTTGTGTATCCACTTTCACCTATACAGTCTAAAGGCATAGTTTATGTCAACATTTGTAACTTCACATTTCAGGTTTTGAGTGATTAATCAAAATGCAGAGCAGCAGCATATCAGGATACTGCTGTGCTCATCACGGTTTTTTCTTTTTGAGAACGTTCACCTGCTGTGCAATCACTTTATAATTAGCCGTAATTCATTCTATACTTGTATATCCTTGTATGGCTAGATAGCTGCTATAATATGACAACGGTGATTCCACTCATTAGTAAAATACGTGATACGTCTCTGCATCCTTATGACCCTCTGGGATGTATCTCTTCCCTAGGACATATTGTTTTCTTTTCTTTCAAAACCCTGCTCAGATTATTTCATAGCTGTAGGAAGATCTGCCTGTGTGCGTTGGTATTATTAAGCACTGAAACAGCTGCTGCCCAAGTCCTAGGAGTAGAACCCTTCTGTAGAAGGGGACACCAGTCATTAATGTTTTCCTCTTGAACACTGAGCCATTGACTGTAACTGTTTAGATGTGGCCATCCAGCCAATTCCTTATCCATTTAACAGTCCATCCATCAAACCCTAATCCCCATCCATCTAATGTTTATTGCCTAAAGAAAATTAACCAACCCCTTTTGATTTGTCTTTCCTTCTTTTACTTTGGAACAGATATGTGAGTAATGTGAATAAATACTTTAAGGAGAAGGCATAGGCTTCTATCTTCCTTTTGTGATTCTGCCTTCTGTTTTCTTTTTCAGTTAATTCTGCATCTGCAGTTTCTTCCCACAAGATTTAAAATATTATTTCCCAAGAAATTTTGTGCAGATTGGTAAAACGCGGAGAAAGGCAATGAATACTCAAATGATACAATTAGATTTACACATAGTACATTAGCTTGCAGGGACAATGATTGTCTAGTTCATAGAGAAGAGTCAGTGTAAATTAGCTGTGATTAGCCCTTAATTCTGAAAGTCACACTGAATAATGATCAGTTCTTCATTTTTTACTTCTAAAAGGAAGAGTGGACAGAAAGGACAAAATGGGTAATGTTTTGTAACTAATAATATTTCATTCAGATTATGAACCACCAGTGGGATTCATAGTTCAGCCAGTCATCAGACACTGTCTGATCACTGACAGACCAGTTTTATTACTTTAAGTAACATGGATAGTTCTCCAAGCTAAACTGATAAAAATAATCCAGTTGTGCTGTATGTCACCAAAAGAGGAGTTGCTGAAATTAATCAGGATATTTTTCTTAAAGTAACATGCAAATGGGCTTGATGCATATTTTAGGGAACTTACTGCTCCTTTGAATCATCTGTCCCCAGCCAGGATTAAAAAAAGAAAAATTGTCATAGATGTCCACTCTGCCTAACCAAATATAAGATTGCAGTTTTTTCCTTCCTGCTTAAGTTTGTGCACAGAATGCATTTTTATGAACATCACAAAAATTTAAAACACTTTTTCTTATGAGGTAAGTTGAAAACATTGCATGCTGTAATATTGAATTTAATAATGTTAATAACACAAACACACATCAACATTCCCTTTCCTTTTTTCTTGTTTTCATGTTTAACAGGCCACTCGCTCTGTCCAGTTACATATTCTGTGCCATTCCATCTCAGTTCTTAATTCCATTTCAAGTGATGCAGAAATAGTAAGGGAGGACTTAAGTGTTTCATTTCTGAATTTGAATTTTTTATAGATGTAATGTTTTAGCATTTCACAATCTCTCTCTTTTCTTCTTCCTTTAGCATTATTCATCCTGTGTTTTCTGCCACAGACATTCGCAGACCCTGTATGATTTTGTACTATGTCTCACCTTTTACTTTATTCTGCTTCTTTTTTATTCGTATTTTGATGCTGTTAGATTACTGAACACTCTTCACTAACAATAAGGCTTTCTGAATGGACCTGGCAAATTCTTTTCCCACTTTTAAAGATTTTAACACATTATGTTAACATAGAATGAAACTTTCTGATTTTAACCAACAAAATATTCCATCTCTTCTTTACATCTGTGTTCTCTGTTGTGATCCTGTAGCAGGAAGAGACCAAATGCAGGCTGTGTTGTCATGAAAGCCAAATATTTTTCCATGACTAACTCATCATCAACAGAGACCAGCAGTACTGCCATCCTGTACTCTCTGAAATGGCCAGTAAGGAAATAAGCTCACTTCGAATGTTGATTTGTAGCCAAATGATTGGGAATGCCAGAGTGTATACTGTGTGTAAGCCAATTATATTTTGTGACATTATTAAAGTGAGTATATAATAAAAATAATAATTTAAAAATGTATGATATAACTGAAACGATGGAAAAACGGAAGCAAGTGAAGCTGCATGTGTTCACAAGCCAATGGGACACAGGCATTTACATGTAGGAGGGAAATTATTCTTTAGCACATGTTATGAAATGTCTGTATTAGTAAAATTAGATTTTTGCCCAGCTGTGGTCTCAGTCTGTCAAAAAACAGGTTTTCCCTTGGAAATAGAACGAACTACATATAATAGTGTAATCATTGTAGCATTAGGGATCTAAAGACTTAAGAGGACCACTTAAAAATTCTGGAAATGAAGAGGTAAGCAGAAGTTTATCTTCTGTTTGAAAGTCTATTTGTCTGAGAAGTAGCTGACCTATTTTTCAGTAGGGGAAGCTGCTAATGCTTTTGGGCTGTTAACAGATGTGTTTGCAGCAGCAATGGCAAGGGTTTGATGGTGCAACTTCTCCAGCAGCAATGCTGTTTTACAATGTCACAGCTTCCTGACATCTCTCACCAATTCCAGTACACACCAGTTCTTCTTTGCTACCTGTTTGTGGAGCTGCACACTAAACTTATTCAGCAACCCCCCTTTCCCACAAAGCCAGTAATAAAACAACATTAAAATCCACATTTTTTCCACATTTTTTTTAAAGACTACTAGTTTCCTGATCTGGTTTGTAGTGTGATGCACAAACTACCTTGAGAGTAGGAAGGAAGCAGGGCAAGCATGGGGAACACCGCAAACTGAAATAACATGCTGACTAGACAATACTGCCTGCCTCCCACAGCCTACGGATATAAATGGGCAGAGTTTATAGGAAAATGTGGTAACTTTTATTACACCAGTTAGTGTTTTAGTTAAAATTCACAGATATGCTTTCAGGCATGCAGGCAGAGCCCAAAGTCAGGTTCCTGGCCCTGAAAGCTTACTCACTTTCCAGTAATGTCAACAGATTAAGAAAAGACATTGCTTTTCATTATGGTGCTTTACTGGTGACTAGGAAGTACTGATTTGCTGAAAAGGGCACAGTTTACATCTTAATCATAGAATAGATGGCTGAAATGAGTTTATTTTGCTGTCATTAAGATTTCTCAGACAAGGAAGTTAGGTGTTATGGTAGTTCAAGAGTAAGTTACTTAGCAGATCTATACAGATGACCAATAACAGGGAGACGTAATTACCCTCTCTGTCTATTCGCAGCTCCCATGGTAGGGTAGATTACACAAAAGATTTTGATCATTGAAGTCCAAGGGAACAGGAAAGGTACTGGTGTCTAACACATCTTGTTTCACACTGGAGACAAACTCCAGCCTGAAAGAATTTTTTTAAATGAAGGATTTCAGCAAAGCGATTATGCTGAAAAGGAATTTGAGCTACACCATTATCACTTAACTAGATGAGATAATTTAACTACTGATCACAAGAGGTTTCAGAGACAACCACCTTTCACAAAATTGTTTTTACATTCTCCTCTTCTCTGCAAAGGCAAAGGTTTTATTTTGCTTCTGTAAGTGAAAACTCAAGACCTTTCAGGAATTCCTTTCTCACTACTCCCAGAAGGTCCCTCATTATGGAGGTAGTTATGTAGGAAGAAATAATTTGATGTGCAAGTTAAGATTGAGCAAGAAAAGATGTATACATACAGGCTGAGAGGTACAACAGCTGAAATATTTGAGCTGCATTGTGAGAGTGATTTGGCAGAAAATGAGGATGAAACACAGCTTAACTGTAATTAGAGTAAGTCAGCTGCTTATTTTTGCCCTATATTGAGAGATGTGGAGGTGAAGCTTTTAATAAGCTGAAAAACTGAACTGAAAATGGAGATAAGAGTCTAAAAAATTAAAGGTGTATTTTAAGCATTAACTTTTGGCACATTAAAATATATATATTTATAAGCCTTTTACGAAATTTCCAGTTTTGGAAATGTGAACAAGTAGATTATAGGATGTTTTAGGGCTGTGCTGCTTTAAGTATTTTTCCACAGTTTTATTTTCTTAAGACAATTTCCAGTCAGTTAGGAACAGAAAAAGCTGATAGATTATATGAAGTTCTGGCTGATGTGGAAACAAAAAAGTATAATAAGCCTGTCATCAAATGTAATCTGTGGTAACCTAAAATTGAAGGAGATAGTTGTAATTTAATGAAAACAGTAGCATTCCATACTGAGCGTGGGATCAAGAGCTCAGGGAGCTGTACAAACAGCCACCTGGACAGCTTGATTTGGATGCAATTGCACTCTAGGTGTGGAAGCTGCATACATGGCTTGCAATACAGAGTACAAATCCTTCCCAGGATTTCCCCTGCATTGTTTAAAAAATAAACCCAGGATGCTACCTAACCATAAAATGATTTTAATGGGGAGCAGGTATGTATGATGATTATCCATATCAAAGTCAATAGGCGGCTTCATCTTCTCTAATGCTTTGTACTGACAGTGAGCTTTTAGAGACCGTTCTCCTATACAAGTCTTCCAGAATCTCTTTTCATTTCCAGTCTAAATTTCCTTTTATGCACATTTTAAAGCTCCCTTGCCTTTTTGTCTTTGACTCCTATCAGTCCTTTTGCATGCTGAAGGCACTCCATAAGCAATACTCTCTTACTATGAAAGCTACGTTTTGAGTCTTTCTAAACTCATGACTTGATAAAAAAGAAAACATGAAGAATGTGTTTGGGAGGTTTTGTATGTTTCTAGGGTTTGTGGGGTTTTTCCCTCCCTTTTAATAGTTTGAAATGCTTTTCTAAAGTTTAACAGCTATTTTCCTTACTCTGCCTTCCAGATGACACCAAGCTGAGTGGTGCAGTTGATATGCCAGAAGGACAGGATGTCATCCAAAGAGACCTGGACAAGTTGGAGAGGTGGGCCTGTGTGAACCTCATGAGGTTCAACAAGGCCAAGTGCAAGGTCCTGCACCTGGGTCAGGGCAAGCCCTGGTATCAGTACAGGCTGGGGGAAGAAAGGATCGAGAGCAGCCCTGCTGAGAGGGACCTGGGGGCACTGATGGATGAAAAGCTGGACATGAGCCAGCAATGTGCACTGGCAGCCCAGAAGGCCAACTGTACTCTGGGCTGCATCAGGAGAAGCGTGGCCAGCAGGTCGAGGGAGGGGATTCTGCCCCTCTACTCTGCCCTGGTGAGAATTCACCTGGAGCACTGCGTCCAGCTCTGGAGCCCTCAGCACAAGAAGGACATGGAACGATTGGAGTGGGTCCAGAGGAAGGCTACTAAAATGACCCAAGGGTTGGAGCACATCTCCTATGAGAACAGGATGAGAGAGTTGGGCTTGTTCAGCCTGGAGAAGAGAAGGCTGCGGGGAGACCTGATTACGGCCTTTCAGTACCTAAAGGGGGCCTATAGGAAAGATGTGGACATCTTTTTAGTAGGGACAGCTGTGACAAGACAAGACGTAATGATTTTAAACTGAAGCAGGGTAGGTTTAGACTGGATGTAAGGAAGAAATTCTTTACCATGAGGGTAGTGAAACACTGGAATGGGTTGCCCAGAGAGGTAGTGGAGGCCCCATCCCTGGAAACATTCAAGACCAAGTTGGATGGGGCTCTGAGCAACCTGATCTAGTTAGCAGTGTCCCTGCTCACTGCAGGGGGGTTGGACTAGATGACCTCTACAGGTCCCTTCCAACACAAAACATTCTATGATGCTGTGATTCTATGATTCTATGTTATGTAATTTGTAGTATTTATGCATTTAATACTGAATTTTGTGACTGCTTTCTCTGTTTCCTTTGTTGCATGTGGTAATCAAATGTATGTATGTAAGGGACTAAAAACTTGTCTCAAATTGGTGGCAGGCAAGTTTAACTACCAAAGCCTAATCACCACAACTGAGCCAGGACAGTTTAATCACCAAGGCAGACACGCCTGCGCCCAGGCCCAGGATCGACTGACAATAGTGAGGGGGCTCAGACCCTCTGGGATTTTCAAGCACCATCTAGTGACGGTACTGGGCATGCACCCCACTGCCAAGGGGGAGGCCTGGGTATGCAAAACAGTTATTGACTATGCAAGAGGACAACCTTGTAAAAAGGGGAAACCAGTGGAGACCAAGAGGAGCATCCGGGACCATCTACCCTCCACCAGATTCGAAGATACATCAGGCGCACTGGCCGCTCAGACCGCTCAGGCCACACGGACAGCCCATAGACCCATGGTGGTAGCTATCACAACACTCCCATGCTGTTTGTTTCTCCCCCTCTCTTTCCTCACTTTTCCTCTCTTTCTCTTTCTCTGCTTTTCTCTTGCGTATTTGTTGTTGGACAAATAAAGAGACTTGGCACTTGACTCCAGTTTGAATCTTAATTCTATTCCCGAGAATGTGAAAGGAACCTAGTCACAATAAAACATTGGAGTTAAACAGAAGTTAAGCCCAGCCACCCCCAACCTCACAGAATTAACTGAGAAATGCAAGGGGGTTTAACCTCTTCCAAATTGTTCAACCCAACAGTGGATCGTGACAATGTACAATCTTGCCTGTAAATTGTAGAAAAGTTATTGAAAGCATAAATATTCTCTGTTCTATGGAATTACATAATATATCTGAAGAGGATGAATTAGATAGGCAGCTATCAGACCTGAAGTGAGAGAAATAGACATTCCAGGATTGGATTGTAGCAGATAGGATTTCCCATGGAAATCAAGATAATAATTTTGAAAGAAGTAAAATAAAAACTCTAATAACTGTCTTATGTTTATCTTTTAATTATGTCATTTGAAAATAGGAAGATACTACATTTGCTTTATAACTGAAAAAATGACTGTCTGGTTTTTTTGATGAATTCAGTTCTCTGTCAGGCAGCTCTGGACAAAATATTGATATCCTGGTGAGAGGAGTTCAGTAAGCAAGTAAGTATTTCAGAAAGGTCATCTAGGTTTGCTATCCAAATTGAATTATTTTCTGGCATCATCAGAGAAATGATTACTAATAATTTGGAAAGGCTGAACTTCTGAAACTTAATGGAGGAGTCAAATTAACACACTTCATGAGAACAGGTGTTCTTAATTGAGGAAGAAAAAGGGATCAGAAGGTACTAGTATCCAACCAGCAATTCAAAAAGTGAAAAATAAAAAAAAAAAGAAAAAAGACAGAGTGCCCTTAAAATCAGCTACATCTTTATATATGTGTGTGTATGTGCATATGAATGTAGGTAAATGCTTTGTAAGCATGTGCAGTTAAACTACCATTTAAGTGAGTGGTGAGTAATTCAAACCAGACAACTTAAGAAAGAAGTTTGGATCTGGGAAGTCATTGTATTGGTCGCAAATGTTGTACTGTAAGCAACGTTATATATTTTCTAAATATATAAATTTAACCTTGTTTAACCCTTTCTAATGATCCTTCTCCAGAGCCTAATCTTTCAAGGGTACAGCGTAAGTCTCATCCCTAAAATATTGTAGGTTCTCCAAAAATGTTGGCTACTGATGACAGCTTAACCAAAAGTTCATGACTTTCCAACTTTTCTTAATGGCCCTCTGGGAACAAACTACAATAATCATACATTGAGCAACAGACAAATTAAATGTGCATAGATTGGCAATGAATGACCAGAGATGCTACTTAAAAAAGTTGAAGGGAACAAAACCAAAAACTAGTGATTGCTTTTTATACAGAAGATCTCTCAGCTGGTGAGGAACTTAAGGTAATTATGTCTGCCTAATAAATGTTAAGTGAAGGGTCACTCTCTGAATCTAAAACACATTTCTTTATTCTCTGGACACAAAACCGCATGTTTCAGACACACCTGATTTAATCTGGATTAAGTCAGTGAGACCTAGACATCTTAACCCCTTACCAGTGGATTCAAGAACATGCAGCATCCCCAGGAAAAGGCCTGCTGAGACGTGGAGGGGGAGCCTTTGTGTGGAAAAATGGTGTAGAAATCTGGACCTACTAAGGCATGAAGCGCTTCTCATTTTGTCAAGGAAGGCTTTGCAACAGAAAGATTGTTAAAGAACATACAGAAGTAGCTAAAAATGGCCACATCTCAAGGATAGTAAAGCAAAGCATGTTTCTCCTCTTTCTTCAGCCTTCTCAAGAATTTTCTCCTGGAAACTCAGGAAGTGTCAGCAAACAATGAAGTACTATGAATAGCAGAGAAGATAGAAAACAACCTTTGAAATAAACAACATTCAATATACTTTCCCATTAAATCCGAAAAGAAAAAGTTCTGAATCTAAGTAAAGGAAACTGAACTGTACAAGCAGATTTACTAGGAAATGTCATACTGAAGGAGACTAAAGTGATTAGACAATTTATGTCATGATTCATGTCACCCTTTTGTGTGGAATTAAGTTCACAAATCATTATTTAGCAAATAAATATATTTTACTTTGAGAAACAAGATTAAATATGCATCCTCTCCATGAACGTATTTTTTTGCTTCCTCTACTGGGGATTTAAATGCCAGGAAAATGTTTGGAGGAAGAATGAGGACCTCATTACCAAGTTCGTTGGTCTTCATGTTTAAAATCTTTTTGCCCATGGTTAAACAAAAAAACTAGCCAAATCCTCAGGCTAAGAGCAGAAGCATCACATAAGTACACCATGACCTGTTCTCTCATTGAATCGGCTGGTTGAAATCCTCAGTGTAAACCTTCAGTTTCCTATTTTGTGAGACTTTTATTCACAGCGGGACCTTTATAGCTTATAATACATATTAAAAAATACCACAGCGATTCACTGAAATGCAGCAGAGTGGTATAAATTCCTTCTGCTAATCCAGACATTTAAACACTTTGTGTTCCCTTTGTGCACCGGGGCTGACAACCTCTGCATAGAAACTTATATCATGCAGCCAGTGGCAGAGTGATCAAGATGAAATGCATATTACTACTTGCTTTAATACAGTACAGTTCCAGCAGTAATTGAAAAAGAACCATATATTTGTTCTTTTTTCTTCAGTTGAGGTTTTTGCTTGTAATGCTTTTGGAAATATAACCTATAATCTTTTTTTCTCCATAGCAGAGTCAATTATTAATTATTTCCTTTTGATAACTATTTCTGAGTGTGTGCAGACTGTGGATGTGAGCCAGGCTACATGCCAGGCTTCATCTAAAGCTAGGTGTCCAGATAAGAAATATCTGCCTCCCCTCTATATTACCATCTCATAATCAGTCAAGAGAAAAATTACATTCCAGAGGAAGATTCATCCTGTCCTGGGAGAAATATCTGATATAAGCCATATGGGATGTTCTAGAAGGGCTTGGGTTTTTTTTTGTTGTGACACACTGTGAAATCAAAGGTCTTTAAATTCAGGATCCAGGGAACTAGGGATTTAAACTGGAGTTTAAACTGGGATTTTAACAAGTCGGGCTAAAGCTTAAACTGTCAGCTAAATTCTGCTCTTAGTATATGTTGTAAATATACCAAGAAACACACCTAGAAATATCAGAATTTTGGTCACTGTTAATTAAAATTCTCTTAGACCACTGAAGCATATATGAATGTCTGTGTGAATGTGTGTCTTAAAAGAATTGTCAGACCAGTTCCTGAGTTCATACAAAAATATATGTTTCTGATGTCTGGTCCTCCATGATATTGCTCCAAGTATAATTATTTCATATGAATACACATTATTATTATAACACACAACATTTCACAAGAATAGATCATTCCAGAAGTACTTTCCACACCTTTCTTTAAAAATACTTGAAGGGACATACAGGATTTCTCATTCAATTTATTTTTATTCAGTGAATTATTTATACAGATTGAGAACCAAGGTCATTTTTGACAGAGCACATCTGTGGTGGAGATGAAAGGTTAGAAATCATATAAACTGTTTTTCCATGTCTAATCACTCAGAGAAGGGAAAATTGAGTTATTAAAAAAATCTGTGCTCACTGAAGTTTGGAAGGAGATGACTATTCTCTCAGAGTTGGTGAACTTTACTTTTCATGGTTATGACATTCTACCAGGTATACAATATTAGAAGAAACTTGCCATGGCTATCTGTCTCTGTCATGACTGGAAGTGTGCAGCTGATATTTTCTTTTTACCTATTATTTTTTTATATGATATAACTATGGAACTACTTTACCTGTCATTCCTGTCTTTTTATCTGTCAACAAGTGGTGACAAATATGTTCTGGACATGAAAAATCATCATCAAATATTGACTGTTGAAAGTTTACTCTGCACAATTTTTGGCTATTTTAGCACATTTTAGCTATTCATTCACTTGTATCTTTGAGGCAAGTTGTAATGCTGGAAAAGAAAATCAGCTTGTTAGACAATGAGTCAACATTCTACTGCTCATTGCAGTATATGGGAGGATGAAATTTCGTCTGAGTAGATGATCTAATTATTACCACCCTATCTTGACTATAGACATTTTTGCTTGCTTTTTAACAGATTCTTGCTTAATCCAGTTTTTTGTTCTGTGTATGAGTCCTATAGGAGAGACTTTTCATACACAATGTCAAATGTTTCTACCCGTTGAGGTCTGCCATGGAGTGGATTGGTCCTTACAGGTTTGTGATTACTGTGACCCAGCAACATTTGTGCTGTACAAATAACAAACAACATCAGTTGTATGTATATGTCAATAACAGAATAAATAAATATTTGGTCCCAAGATGTCAGACAAGATTATGTAGCACATCATATTTTTGACTTAGTAATTTCTTGCAAGCTGATTAATAAGAATGTCTCAAAGGAAAATACTGTTTTTCTCCTATAGTAGTATTTTGCATTCTGAATTTTGCCTTTTTCATGACCTTTAATGAAACCCAAAAGTTCTTTAAGCTTATGCACATCAGAAGAGCTGCTTTTGAGATAATTTTTCTTCCCAGCAGTCACCAAGAGCAGCACTTCTTTCTGTATCAAGGAGATTTTTGTTGAGTATTGATCTTGGAAGTGATTGTATGAAAGATAAACTATTCGTAATATGTGGATATAAATATAAGTGTAACTGAAACAGCAGTTCAATTTTATACAGAACTCTGACTACAGTATTATAAAATATCCACTTCATATTTAGAATTATTCAATCTTTACTTAATAATAGTGGGGGAGGAAAAGAAGTAATTTATTTTTGGGGGTAAGTGTAATTTTTCTGAATATAATTCTGTGTTCACTTTCTCTCCAGTTTTCGTACTGTTCTTCAATTCCTCTGCTGCAGTTTGAAAAGATGCACCCATAAACAATACATCAACAATTATAACAACAAGAGTTCTGTAAAGTAGTTACTTGGCATATCTCTTTTCTTTCTTAGCAAATAAAAGTAGAAAAATATTATACATTTTCTTTCCTGTTATATTTGTGTTATGGTATAAAACTCAAAGTATAATGCCGGAGGCAGAAGTCATAATTCCAAATGATAGTTCTAATCTCAAATGAATCCAGTTCTGTCTTTTTGAACCTCACATGAAGATATGTCTAGTATCAGTCATGATAAAACACTTAAAAGTATGAATACCAAAATAAATATATTATGGTGTCCATTTGCCAGTTAAAACTCTATTAAATCAATATGAGATTTACAACGCAGGCTGTTACAGAAATCAGAAATTATTGCATAGCATGCAATGTATGTAGCTGATAAGGTTACAAAAATAAATTTCAACATATTGGGACGAGCAACTGGAAAAACTGGAAAAGTGTTTTTCACTCGTAACTTTCTTATATTGCAGGAACAGGGCCGTGAACGGTTACTTATCCAAATTATTGGGAACAAACAGCTTGCAGATAAAATTAAATTAAATCTCTCAGCTTTAAAGACAATCCTCAAAGAGAAATCAGTAAATGTTGATGCCCCTAAGGAAAAACTAACAGTAGAGCAAGAAAATTATAATTAGGTACAAACTGTCCTGTATTATTTATGAGATAACACATTACTGCTCAATACCTAAAAGCTGACATTTTATATTTAACAATCAGTAATTCTAGGCAATATGTTTTTCATTAGGTGACACAGTAGAAGAGAAAGTCAACAATACAAGAGTAAACATTGGAATGAAAGCCTGGGATTGGGGAGGGAAAGGCAGTGATACTGTATCACCTCTTTCTGTGCTGCTCTTTTCATCACTGTGACTGTTCCTGGGAAATGACAGACTTTAGAATGTTGCTTTCAATAAAAATTTACATTATCTTCAATATGTGCTCTTTACTGGGTTTGCAAGTAAAGAAATGCGGTTGGAGCAGAACAGGCAGTGAGGTACACAGGACTTGGCTTGGCTTGCATCAGAGTTGTTATGTTGGGGACAGTGGTGTCAATCCTAACCAGGACATTCAAGCTCATTGAAATCTTAGCTGCAATGTGCAGTGTTGGTAGGACCCCACAGATACTTAAAAGAACAAAATCATTTGAAGTGTTGTTGTATAGATTACTCATTAGCAAGATAAAACTATCAAGATGAGCATGTTTAATTGTTACATATTGAAAAACAAAGTAGAAGAATTTTCTTCTGTAAAGGATCTTGTTGCTTTCTCATATATTCCTCTTCTTCATTTAGCCAAAGTTGCTATGCCCTAGCCTCTGTGAATTTGGGAATAACCAGGAAAATCCTCAAAAATAAATCATCTACAACAAGAAAAAGCTTTTTAAAATATGTAGATTTGTTTTTTAAAATGGCATAGTTTTTTTAGTTTTATGTTGGGTTTTCTTCAACTAGCCCTTACCTACATCTCTTATTTTTGTGTGTCTGTATAGCAGGGATTTAACCGTCTGTCCCCCAGCTTGTGGAAATTCACCTGTATCAAGTCAGGCTGAACATGAAAGAAGACATATAGGAGAAAGTTACACCACCAGCCAAGGGTCTTCTTCTACATTGTCTAGCATATACCAACTAAATATGCTCATCTTGCTACTATTCATATATATTATGGAACTTATAACCTGCACCTTTTTTGTTTTGTGTAATATCGTTCTCTTCTATTTCTATGGTATTTCATGCACGCACACATGCTCACATAAAGTGTATAACAAAATTTTCTTTTGATATTCCCCACCAGCAAATAAGCATGTGAGCTGATAATGCTACAAAATAACAGCATTCTTCCCTAATCCTCATCTCAGTTCTTCAGTACTTAATGGGCAGCAGCAGTGAGGATGGCAGTGCTCTCTTCACAAGGCACCGCATGGAGAAGACAAAGGGCAACGGCTGCAAATTACACTGGGAGACTTTTCATCTTGATAAAAGAAAGAAATTTTTTACAGTGAGAACAAGTCTACCAATGGTGTCCCCAGTGGTAGAGTCCCCATCATTGAAGATTTTCAAGATGTGGCTGGATGGGGTGCTAGATAATCTCACCTAGCCTCATCTAGGCTCCCTTTTCCGTGAAAGGTAGGACCAGGTGAGCCTTTTCAACCTGAGCTGTTCTATGTTTTTTAATTCCCCAGTGGCTGCTGCTATGCATGTGGAAGAAAGTAAATCATTTTTTCCCATCTCTCTCTACCCTCTAGGTGGAGTAGTAAACATTGTTAAACACTGTTAATACAGTGAAGAATAAACTCTTTTAAAAAATACTGCATTTTGAAAAGTCTTGAATGCACATTTAATTTCGGGTCTGTTATGTTGTTCAAGAAGATGACACCAGAAGACACTCAAGCAATAGCTAGAGATGCTCAGAAAAAACCTAGATGAAGTTGTCACAGCTTTAGAGATCGTAAATAAAGCTTTTGACTCCGTAGAGAAAGTATGTATTTCTGAAATTGGAGTTTTAATGAAACCACCAGTTCTTGTCATGAAGGTAATGTTATGTAAGCTATTTGTATTCTTTTCAATGCTGTGTAAGCTAGTCAACATTTCTTACTGCTTTCCTGTCCTTCTGAATGGCCAATCACTTTTACATTTAGTGTGCTGCTTCTGTCTATCAACACCTCTCTTAGCAAAAATATTACTCATATTTATTTTTCCTCAAGCGAAATACCCACTAGCCATTTTAAATGAAAGATAGTTTTTTTTATTGTGCTATGTTCATTTATGAGTGGATGTTCCTGGATTAAAATCTCTGTGAAGAATACCTTTGAACTTAAAAGAAATTCAGTCTTTGTGGTTAACTTTCCTCTCTAATTTCTAGGACTAAGTAGGAAGAAGATAGGAGTAACCTAAAAAATTTCAATGTTTATGACATGCATGTTTTCAAAGAATGTTACACTTTCATCTGTGTGCACTCAGCGCCACTTTCTTGTTCTAAATCAGCAGACACTTGCGATTGTACTGAAATAATGTCTTGCAAAAAAATTATAACCAGCATCTGAGAGGTAAACAAACATTTTTTTGTCAGGAAAGTGTCATTAAAAAAAAAAGCAGGCATAACTTTTAATTGATGATATGGTAAACAACAGACATTTTACAAAACTGAGAACAGACACCAGGCAATAAAAGACCCTTTTTAAAATATATGTTGCAGTAGGGTTTTTTGTTTCTTGAAGGTTGCAATATTTTTTTAGTTTACCTGTTCATAAACTACATACTCCAAGTATTTTTGAATACAAAACCTGTGATATTTAATTTAAGACTGAGTTACTTTTTCACACTGTTTACTGCATCAGCAATTTCTCACCCTTTGGCCAGTGTTACTGGGACAGTGTTTTGTTTTCGCATAAACCTATTCAGTTTTTATAATGCCTTTAAGAACTTGTAAGAAAGGGTAGCTCCATAATTTTCAGTATGCAAAAGGACTTGTTTATTTTCTACTTTGTGGCAAACATGATGAATTAATGAGTTAATTAATGTCTATTTTTTTTGAATTAAAATAAAATCCCAGTTCTGTGGTCAGCAGACTGTATTGAGAGTTCAAACCTGTCGTGACTTGCCTGAAATTTCAGTATCAGAAACCCATGAGGTCCATTCTGCTAGTGAAGAAGCAATTTTGGAAGTTTGCCTTTGAAATGTCCGCACTGATTAATTAAAACTAGAAAGGTGATTATTGTACTTTGGGTTCATGCTTTTATGAAGCA
>NW_009259366.1:719273-724493 GCF_000687185.1 Egretta garzetta
TTAATTTTCCTCAGGAGGAGGGCTGTTCCTCAGTTTTCAGATGTCCTAAAGCAGAGAGCAAATTTTAACAAATTTAGACTATATCTACAGTAAAAAGATGGGTTTTTTTTAAAAAAAAAGCCCATTGCCTTTATCAAGCATTTGCTGTGGTGAATCGTTTCAAAGCACTATCCATGAAATCACTCAAAATATGCAAGTTTGTGTTAGTTAAAACTGTTTTCTAATTTTACATCACTTTTTAAAATTTCATCTCTTAAGCTTCTTATCCAACTTCTTGGATATGCTGTTTTTCTTAGAAAGCTTTTGAAATCGGATAAAGAAAATGTAAAGCCTTAAATACTGCAGAGATATATCAATAACCCAGATTTTGCATATAAAAAATTAGAAACAGTTTCAAAACATGCAGATCCACATGTATGTTGGTGAGAGCTAAGGATTTTTTCTGTCAGATACTGAAAGTTCAACAGAAGAGACAAAAATCTGAGTGCTGCACAGGTACTCAATGTATCTTACACATTATCTATTTCTTCAATGACTTCTTTTTAGTAATGGAAAGCTGAGTTATTACCTTTAGTTATTGAAGGCTAAGATAGATTTACTCAAGCCTGCATAAGCAAATACAGATCTGTCATTCTTTACTGAAACAGGTCACAGTCAATTACAGCCATTCTCACCTCTGCTTTTCCTCCATCCTCTGGACCCGGTCCCTGGGCTGCTGACTTCTCCAGCTGGAGAAGCTAATTCTGATTCTAAGCCTCCTGTATCCCATTTATAGAGACTAAGAATCTGCATGGAGGAGCTTTATTATTGAGGTAGAACCACCACAGTGATCCACCTGTGTATTTGCAGTGATATTGTACGCCATTTTTTCCAGGTTGGGTGGACAGATATTGTCTCAAAATGAATGTCTGAACATTTGTGTTCCAGAAGAGACTTTCTCCCTTACCTCTATGACAAATTGCTGTAAGCTATTGAAAAAAGAAGTTTGATAAATACAAGCGTAACAAAAGACATCTGTCAGTATGAGAACACTGTTTTAGAGAGAGGGCAGAAACTTTCTACATTGCACCCATCTGATTGAAGACAGATTTATTTTACTTAGCAGTAGGCTCCTAATTGCATCTACTGTTTGTATATGTGATCTCTCACTGCTGTTAACAGCTTGTAAGGATCAAGCCAAAAGTCTCAGATATCTCTTCTCAAATGTTTGCTCTGCTGAACTTAATGCTACAGTGCCTACCTTTTAAAATATACAGATGAAACTGACACAAGTGGAGGATCAAAAAAAGCATTCCAAAGCCAGTATGAGAAAAGTCTAGCAGAGAACAAAAGCCTTGGAGATTTTTTTTTCATTAAGACAGAGAACTGAATCCTTCATTTTCATACTGCCAGCATCAAGCTAACTGTCCATGCTCACATGAGAATGTAAGAACTTTGCATCAGGCAGTCTTATGATACATGGAATAAACAGTTAATGGTAAAATATATGTATGCATGACACCAGGACTTCACTGGTGTGGTACTTTACTGGTCCTTACCATTTTTCAATATACACTATTGTATTTGAGAAATTGAACAGCCAGCAGTTTTGCGGATTCTTCTGGACACCCTCAGTGAATGTTGTTGTATATTAGGGACTGAAAGAAACTGTTAGTGATGTGAGGAGGAGAGGAAATGTACGTATCAGCTTAAGTCTGTCTCTGCTTGTCCATAACAAATAAGAAAAATCTTCCAGTCAAAAGTACCCTTCATTGACCTACTAATGAGATTAGGAATAAATATTAAACAGGGAATACAATAGGAGGTAAGCCAATATAAAATGCTAAGGGGTGAAAAAAACTCTTAGAAAATAATCAAAACCATGTATTTTTTAATTGGTTGCCAAGAACCATGGCTCCCACTCAAGCTCAGCTGACCTGAGCTAGAGAGCTTATAGCTGTGTTGCAGGTGGATGGCTTTGATGGGAAGAGAGCATCAAGAATTTTGAAGCTGAGATTTAAAATATCACAGGGAATGCGTTCAGAGCAGTCACTTACGTTACTAGTTATGGAGCTTTTACAGCGCAACAGAGGAAGCTCATGAGTACAAATAATCTTCCTTTTCATTCTTTCTAGAATGTTCTTGTGGACAGTATCAAGATCAGTTTGTATCCATTTGAAATGAACTATTATATCCACATGCAGTGGGCTGACCTCAGACAGCAGCTAAGCCACACACAGTCACTCACCTCCCACCTTTCAGTGGCGTTGGGAAGAGAATTGAAAGAACAAAAGTTGAAAAGTCATGAGTCCAGATAAAAACAGTCTAATAAGAGAAACTAAGCTGCACACATAAGCAAAGCAAAACAAGGGATTTATTCACTTCTTCCCACCAGCAGGCAGATGTTTAGATGCTTTCCTGGAAGGCATAGCCTCAGTATGCACGATGGTTACTTGCGAAGACAAATGCCATTACCACAAGTATTCCTCCCTTTGTTCTTCTTTCCCCCAGCTTTTGTTGCTGAACGTGAGGTCATATGGTGTGGGATATCCCTTTGGTAGATGGGATCAGCCATCCTCACTGTGTCCTTTCCCAAACCCCAGCCTGCTTGCTGTTGGGGCATTGTAGGAAAAAAAAACAAAAACCAAAACAAAACAAAATAAGACCTTGACACAGTGCAATTATGTCTCAGCAACAGCCAAACACTGGTGTATTATTAACACTGGTTTAGTCACAAATCCAAAACAACACCATATACTATAAAGAATAACTCCATCCTAGCCAAACACAGTACCCCACTAGGCAGTCCTACCCATTGGCCTAATATTCCTCAGCCTGCTACTAGTTCTTAATAATACAGTCTCAGACTAATATCTTGTCTGAAATGAGGTGAAGTTTGGTATTTTCTGGTCTGGTCATGGCCTTCCAATGGCAATAGTTTCAGTCACTATGTATTTGTACTTAGGCATTTCTTTTACAAATCTCTCTAAGGGGTACCTAGACATTTTGTTTAAGAGAGAATATTTTTCAGCTGAAAGATTGCTGTCTGAAGAAATGCCAAAATGTAAAGATTCCAATAAGTATGGATTTCACTCTGAAAAACCTATTGGGAGGTCTTCAGCAGAGAGATTGCTATATGAAAATATATCTATAGAAAATGGGATCATTGACACTCAGGGACAGTGCTGCCCCTTGATGATTAATCCCCAAATCAGGTGGGAATCAGGAACAGTATGTATAAAGAGGCCCAAAAATTGTCTTAGGAGCAAATTTCCTGCCCTAGAAGAATGTTCTGTGCTTTCAACCAAAGAGGTCTTATCCCTCTCTGCCAGAATCCATATAGAGGGTCTCTAAAAATAATGGAAGGAAACATTAAGCTAGGACTTCTGCAGAAGAGCACAAGATTTGCCTTAGGCTAATATGTTCATAAGCACAAATCATTCTAAAAGGGGTGTTTAAATTCCCACTTGTTTTCTGTCCATTTGAAGAATAAACTGCATCATTTAGCATGTCCAATATCATACTGCGTTAGCTTTGGAAACCAGGTTCTGGTGGAACTCCCCTCATAGAATCAGAATCATCTAGGTTGGAAAAAACCTTTAAGACCATCAAGTACAACCATTAACCTAACACTGCCATTCCACTACTAAACCATGTCCCTAAGGACCTCATCCGCTCGTCTTTTAAATACCTCCAGGGATGGGGAGTCAACCACTTCCCTGGGCAGCCCATTCCAGTGCTTGACAGCCCTTTCAGGAAAAATAAAAAAAATTTCCCAATGTCCAACCTAAACCTGCCCTGACTCAATTTGAGGTCATTTCCCATCATCCTATTGCCCATTACCAGGGAGAAGAGGCCGACCCTCGCCTCACTACAACCTCCTTTCAGGTAGTTATAGAGGGTAATAAGGTCTCCCCTCAGCCTCCTCTTCTCCAGGATGAACAACCCCAGTTCCCTCAGCCACTCCTTGTAAGACTTGTGCTCCAGACCCCTCACCAGCTTTGTGGCTCTCCTCTGGACATGTTCCAGCAACACAATGTCTTTCTTGTAGTAAGCAGCCCAAAACTGAGCACAGTATTTGAGGTGTGGCCTCACCAATGCCGAATACAGGGGCATGATCACTTCCCTACTCCTGCTGGCCACACTATTCCTGATACAAGCCAGGATGCCATTGGCCTTCTTGGCCACCTGGACACACTGCTGGCTCATATTTAGCTGGCTGTCAACCAGTACCCCCAGGGAGCTTTCCAGCCACTCTTCCCCAAGCCTGTAGCGTTGCATGGGGTTGTTATGACCCAAGTGCAGGACCTGGCACTTGGCCTTGTTGAACCTCATAGAGCTGGCCTCAGCCCATCAATCCAGCCTGTCCAGGTCCCTCTGCAGATCAAACCAGTTTATTTTCAGATTAGATCTGCTATGTAATTCGGATGATTTAAGTATGCAAATATGAAAGTATAGGCAATATAAAGAAAGTTGAAAATCCCAAAGTGTAGGATAAAAACTGTAGATTTTATGGAGGAAGGAAGAAATCATCTGAGGAAGCTTAACAGAAAAGCGGTACAATTAATGTAATTTTCTGATTTAAAAAACTAATTTTAATAGTTGTGATGTTGAATATTGTGCCAATACACTAATTTCCTCAATTTTTAGTGAAGATTCTCCTATTTTCTATGAAGCCAAACTGTTCGATAAAACCCAAAGAATCTAAAAATGGCTCAAACATAATTAAACATAGTAATTTTAGCTTTCTGTACACTCTAGGGAATTTGATTTATTTGGGTTTACCTGTTTTCCTTGAAGAGTTTTTTGTGAATAAATTTATATTATTGTTCTTGTATTTAAATTTTAAATAATATGTTGCAGCTGCTAGTTTCTCTTATATATAATTCCACAATCACCACATAAAATTTTCTTCATCTTAATGGTATTATTCTTTTCAGATGTATCAGACTGAAACAAAAATCACAATTAAATTAAGCTGTTTCAAAAAAGCAGGAAAAAACCTTTGACATTTAAAAAGTACAGCGAGTAAAAAATTATTTTTTTGTGATTAAAACTTAGACACTACCACAACTCAGTAACATCTTTTTGTTTTGTTCTGTTTTCCCTTCAGGAAAATATACTCAATTTGAAATTTCATATGGGTGGGAAATGAGCACAGGAAATTTTGTTAGTAGGACAACGTGGCTTTGAAAAATTCAGAAAACATATTAATTCTTTTTAAAATTGTATTTCCAACTT